>NC_137458.1:299624154-299865112 GCF_964235325.1 Thermobia domestica | reverse complement strand
TCACTAGAACTTCAGTTTACCTATCTATCCAATATTTTAATCTTTCTCTCCATTATTCTCATGTTTTTACCTATTTTTCAAACACTCCCCAATCTGTTCATATTACACCCCACATTTATAAATCTATCCACCAATTTGATCTGTCCCAATTAAACCCCCAATTTATCCTATTTATCCAAGACTTCAATATGTCTCTATTAAACCTCCATTTTTATCTATCTATTCAATAACTCAACATGTCCCTATTAAACCTCAATTTATTTATTTATCCAAGACTTCAATATGTCTCTATTAAACCTCCATTTTTATCTATCTATTCAATAACTCAACATGTCCCCTATTAAACCTCAATTTAATTATTTATCCAAGACTTCAATATGTCTCTATTAAACCCTCCATTTTTATCTATCTATTCAATAACTCAACATGTCCCTATTAAACCTCAATTTATTTATTTATCCAAGACTTCAATATGTCTCTATTAAACCTCCATTTTTATCTATCTATTCAATATTTCAACATGTCCCTATTAAACCTCAATTTATTTATTTATCCAAGACTTCAATATGTCTCTATTAAACCTCCATTTTTATCTATCTATTCAATATTTTCAACATGTCCCTATTAAACCTCATTTATTTATTTATCCAAGACTTCAATATGTCTCTATTAAACCTCCATTTTTATCTATCTATTCAATATTTCAACATGTCCCTATTGAAACCTCAATTCACTTATTTATCCAAGACTTCAATATGTCTCTATTAAACCTCCATTTTTATCTATCTATTCAATACTTCAATATGTCTCTATTAAACCTCGATTTATTTATTGTATCCAAGACTTCAATATGTCTCTATTAATCCTCCATTTTTATCTATCTATTCAATATTTCAACATGTCCCTATTAAACCTCAATTTATTTATCTATCCAAGACTTCAACATGTCTCTATTAAACCTCAATTTATTTATTTATCCAAGACTTCAATATGTCTCTATTAAACCTCCATTTTTATCTATCTATTCAATATTTCAACATGTCCCTATTAAACCTCAATTTATTTATTTATCCAAGACTTCAATATGTCTCTATTAAACCTCCATTTTTATCTATCTATTCAATATTTCAACATGTCCCTATTAAACCTCAATTCACTTATTTATCCAAGACTTCAATATGTCTCTATTAAACCTCCATTTTTATCTATCTATTCAATACTTCAATATGTCTCTATTAAACCTCGATTTATTTATTTATCCAAGACTTCAATATGTCTCTATTAATCCTCCATTTTATCTATCTATTCAATATTTCAACATGTCCCTATTAAACCTCAATTTGATTTATCTATCCAAGACTTCAACATGTCTCTATTAAACCTCAATTTATTTATTTATCCAAGACTTCAATATGTCTCTATTAAACCTCCATTTTTATCTATCTATTCAATATTTCAACATGTCCCTATTAAACCTCAATTTATTTATTTATGCAAGACTTCAATATGTCTCTATTAAACCTCCATTTTATCTATCTATTCAATATTTCAACATGTCCCTGTTAAACCTCAATTTATTTATTTATGCAAGACTTCAATATGTCTCTATTAAACCTCTATTTTATCTATCTATTCAATATTTCAACATGTCCCTATTAAACCTCAATTTATTTATTTTATCCAAGACTTCAATATGTCTTCCATATTCAAACCTAACCCATTAATTTTGTCTGTATCCAATACTTCCAACCTTGACGCCATTAAACCCCAATTTAGGCTAATTTGTCCAATATGTCTGTATTAATCCCTTTTCTTGGCAACGTATCCTTTGGAATACATAATGTTTTGAATATTTTTGGTTACTTTGTGACTACCTCTTCTTGGCAATGTATCATGTGCGATACATTACGTCACAGCCTTGTCTAAATAAAATATGTAACTAAAATGTGCAATTATATCTTATTTTACAATTACTTGACACGGAAATCGCATGCAGTATTTTTTCTAAGCAACTTAAATCTTTTTGCCAAGAAAAGGGTTAAACCGTAATGTTACATGGTTTGTTCTATATTTCAATTTATTAAGCTTTGGCCTCATTAAACTTCATTTTACCTATCTATCTAATCAATACTTTAGTCTGTTTGATTTAGAAGTTTAAAAGAAAAGTTGTCCATTTTTTCATTATGCAGTGCAATGAATAATGGGAAAAATATCATAAACTTTGAGTTATAAAACTGAACA
This sequence comes from Thermobia domestica, assembly GCF_964235325.1. Lineage (NCBI taxonomy): Eukaryota > Metazoa > Arthropoda > Insecta > Zygentoma > Lepismatidae > Thermobia > Thermobia domestica. The sequence goes on along the minus strand of NC_137458.1, from coordinate 299,862,871 downwards.
GCTGCAATATGGTATAAGTATAAATGAATTTCTAAGCTATGAAAACATTTTTGTAATTAATTAGGTGGGTGATTCATAGTGTTCCTACTGTAGTTTCAAGACTACCATACAATTCAGTGGCTGTAGTAAGCAACTTTGCTTTGCCCATGGGAAATAGTAAAATCACCATTAGCCCGAGAATAGGAAACGTTGTTGTAAGAACGGTACAGATTTCCATTAACCACTCTGTAATAATAGAAGTGAATTCTTACTGAGTTGAGTTTGAGTTTTGTTGTTTTACATCCTTGTGTAAACTCCTCGGATATGAAGGATGAGACTTATTATTAACGGGAGCTCCGAACTACAATCAAAACATGAATCAGCTGCAGCTGGCTGGTGCGAAGGCCATCACATAAGATCAATCCTTACACTACACTCCGTTTCCCACCGCACAGAACCACGCCATAGTCCCCGAGATATTTATACAGGTGGACATTCTGAAATTCGGCCATCAATAATCCGGTTCCTTCAGATTTCTGTGCAAGGACTTCGGAGAGCATTTTCGAATTTACCGCGTTGGTGTGCCACTGTTTTTCTGGAGGTAGCGTTTATGTTTTGATGGGGCTGTAGTCGATATGTTGGGATTTGCTTGCACCTGCTAATAGGCATTCCTGATCATTCCTTCTCATTTATTATTTACTTAATGTTATACAGATAACCACATTAGTTTGAACTAAAATTCTGTCGAACCTGTTTTATTTAGTTGGTGAAACATTAAAATTGAATTTGATTTTAGTGTAAGGTTTAATTTTCTTTCTCTAAAGGGACTATACAGGTGGCCACTTCTGTTAAACATAGGCTATACAACATATACAATACAGTCCCGTACTGATCAACTCATTGCTTTTTATATCATTTCTTATTGTTAAATTTAGTTTCTTTATTATTTGTTCTTAATGTCTTTTTACTTATATCTTAAGCTCGGAACAGCCTATAAACCTATAAGCTAGAATGTTATACTTGATCAATGCAGGAGTGTATACCTACTTTTGGGCAGCCCTGAATAACCATCCAAACTCCAGATTTCAGAAATTCTGTAATTCATCAGTTTCGGAGGTCAAAGACGCACGCAAAAGGAAATCCTGGAGGGGCTAACCCCCGAAAATTTCGATTTCTCTATAAATTAAATGTAATTTTAGGAGCAATTTTACAAATTTTACTCATAATTTACACTCTTCTTAAGTTTGGACACCTTCGAAATAAATTCCTACGCACTTGCCTACCAGAGGTTGCCGGATTTTTTAATCTTGTAACGATAATCCTTATAAATATGGAAATGTTGATACGGACAATGGTCTGGTACTGAAGATATAATTTTCTTTTATGGCCAGACCTCTACATTTATGTTAGTTATTTTGTGTGGACAGACAGATTTCTAGGTAGTTAAGATACAATCCAAAAGAAGATTATTGTGAAAACATGTATGCTAAATTTAAAAGGAAGAAATAGGTATACTATAAAAATATAAGTTAAATGTGAAAATGTCTTCGAAAAATACACAAGTTTAAATTCAATTATTTTGTGTGTTATCATTGAATATTCACTGGGTGATTTACATCTTAAGTAGTTTAATAATCATAGGATCTATATTCTGACGAACTTGGGGCAAATATGTAACTGTCGAACAAAATTAGCTGAAATTGGGATAAATGTTACAATATCAACCTGTAATAACGTTAATACTTTTATTCAATTGTACTCTTCCACTTTTATACCATTTGTTTTTTCAAAACCAATCTACAATTAACACATAGGCCTACAACTAATTTATTATTCAGTGACTTAGTTCCTGGAATATATAAGCATTCTTATTAAAATGGTATTGCGGAGTGAACTCGCGGAAATCATTCTGTTAGGAACAGGAATCAATATACATAAATAACAGTTGATTTGCTGTTGCAACGAGCATATGTGAATTAAAAGGGTTTACTGTTGGATCCTTACTGTCTACGAAGGACCTACTTCCTGAAACATGTAGCTATTTCACTTCTCCTCTCGTTCTTTTTCCACACACGCACCACATGATTCCCAGTATGTCAAACTTGTAGGCTGAAGATAGTATAGATACATACACGCCTCGTTGTCTTTTTGGCAGGTGTGGATTTCCACCACGCCCCGCACTTCGTTTCTAATCCAAACAGGTAGTTAACTAACGTATCTCAGTAGGAATAATGTTAATATTGTGCAGGACATGTGTGCATATGTATCTCGGTTCTCTCTCTATAAACTTATAACAAAACGTGTTTAAGAAACCTGAAGCTCATGCCACCGGAAATCTTGTAGAAATTCAGATTGGAAAATAATTACGTAATCACAAACCCGTATATATATATATATATATATATATATATATATATATATATGGTTATAAACTGAAAACAAATAATCAAATTATCAGTAGAACCTGTCTTTAGCGGAATTGAATGGGACTCGCAAAAATGTCCGTTAAAGCTAGGTTTCTGGTTAACGAAGGTAAACCTATGCAAAAAAAGAAAAAAATAAAGAAAAAAATAAAGAAAAGAAGAAAGAAAGAAAAGAAGAAAGAAAGAAAAGAAAAGAAAAAGTGCATATAATGGACATACTGAAGTAAAATAAGATCCCGTGCTTATCTTAGTGAATTTCCAGTATTTATTTCTACTACGAATTAATACACGCAAAGCTTACAATGAACAGGAAAACACGGTACAAACTTTAACTTTTTTTTTTTTCAATAGTCAAGTAGGACTTTTTATACACATCGCTGCTTGTCTACTCAAGTTAACAGAAATACTTTAGCCTAAGAAACCACATTAAGCATATCAGTGCCATTTCGACGTAAGGCAAATGTTGCAGTTTCTTTAACTTTTGACAGAATATTGATAAGCCTTTAGCCTACACTTTTCTTCCAACTCAATGCCATATTTCTCTTCTTCCTCTACTTCCTCTTCTCCTTTCAGATTTTTCGTATAATTCTCAATTAAAGCATGTATATCCGTTGTGTCTGCTTCAGTTTGCACATTACTATCTGTTTTACTAAAAATATACCTAACCTCTCATAGAATGTCTTTTAAAAAATTCTAAATACTGTTCTGCGAAACTTGAAATTTTCCATTAAGAGGCTTATTTTGTTTTCCGTTGTCCGCGTAATACAGTTTCCGCTTAATGAAAGAAATTTAACACAAATTTCCGTTAAATAAAGGATCCGTTGAAGACAAGTTTTACTGTATTGATGTTGATTAGTGTTTAGCCTCTTTTCAACAGCCAGGCTATATGAGACGTGGACCTAGAGCTGAATGTGGAATCCCTACCATATGAGCTCCCACCGGAAAATGAAATCGATGGAAGCGAACTCGGATCTCCAGTTCTACAAATGAATACGCTAACCATGTAACAACGGAACTCAAAAATCATTAATAGAAATTTGTCATGAATATTTATAAAAGATGCTTTTCAACTGAAGTGTCCACCAGTGTTGTAAAGGAGTTCAAAGTCAAATATTGTAATCAAACATTTTAAATTAACGTATTTTGGATAGCATTTCTGTACATTTGTATATACATACAACAAATATATGCCTCCATTTGATTATTGTTTTTCCCATCCCTCGCAAGAATAAGATATAGTAGAAATACTAGTCTTATAAATAGTCTGCAAATTGTTGAGAAGACTCAACCAGAATCTTCAAAGAAGACATTGCTACACATGAAAGTTCGCATAGAACCACTACAAAAGAAACATTATTTACAATGCTTCAAATGACAAAGATTTGTGCATACGCAAGCAACTTGCCAAGCTCTGCCTCGGTGCGTTAAGTGCAACGAGTCTCATTGGGCGTACTACTGTGAAAAGAAGACCAGAGACACACCAGCGAAAAGTGTCAATTGTAAAGGCGCTCATCCTGGTAATCTGTATACCGGATGTCCGCGAATACAACAAATTCTACAAGTAAAAAGTAAAACAACACCAGCAAGCACAATCTCACGTTCAGCACCTATTCAAGACATCACTGCTACATCCACTTCAAGACCTGAGCCAATAATATCACACACTATTGCAGCTTCAACACCGAAGACTCTCCTGTTGATAACTCATCCTTTGAAGACATCAACTAAAATATTAAAGCACTTCTTGAACTTCTGAAGGATTTAAACCTGACCAACATAGTACACACACTACACACCTACATGCCAAAGGCTGAAAGCCGCCCCAGATATGCTCAGCAAATTCACCATTCTCACTGATTTCTTCTCTGAACTATTACCGTAGAGCCAAGAAGCCTTCTCAGCACTCCAGTACTTCAGGACTTCAGCGCTTCATTACTTGCTATAGAAAGCATTTTCTTCTTTTATTTGAATTGTTCTGTATTTTTGTATTTTGTAATTTTGTATTGTTAACAGTCGAACGCATCAATCAATAAATAAATCCTGTTACAAATGTCCAAATGAAACTACAAATAAATGAATATTTATGGCCCAAGAGAAGGCGTTACCTTCTGTGGTCCACTCATCTTTAGATGGGAATGAATTTCACTTAAAAATATCCAGAATTTGCGCTCTGCATTTACGAAACTGTTTCAAAACTAAGATTTATATGAATACTGAAGTTTTAAATCTTCACCAGGGATAAAGATGGGTATCAAAAATTGATATCGGGAAAATAAAATATAGAGATGTCGAAATCGTTAAATATCGAAAATCCAATACTGAAATTTCAATCAATGTGATTTCGATAATTAAAAACTAATATTTTTCTATATATAAACTGATAAAAACTAATAAATATATTTGTGTGTGTGTGTGTGTGTGCGTGTGTGTGTGTGTGTGTGTGTGTGTGTGTGTGTGTGTGTGTGTGTGTGTGTGTGTGTGTGTGTGTGTGTGTGTGTGTGTTACCACGTTGTATAAACGTTTGTAAACTGTGAAAGACCACAAGAATTTGAGTGTGAATTTATACATTAAATGCGCTTATGAATATTTTTCGGCCCACATATGCCGAAGAAAATAAATAAAAATAAGTATAAAAATAAATCAATAGAACAGTATATATGATACTCCAATATAGAATTCAACTAATTTTGACCAAACTTGGCACAGCACACAATCAACACTTTCCTCACTGTATATAGCACAATATTGTTTTAGTCACTGCCTGATTGATTCGCCTGCTTCAAACTGCAACGTATATGAATAGAGAACAATCATTATTATTCCGACTTTTCAGAACGTGCATCATCTAGATATGAATCATTAAGCCACATCATACATTTGGATGCAATTAAAAGCTAAGAAATTGTATACTTTAACTCAAGATAAAACAAAAGTACAACATGTGTTACGATTAGGCCTATAGTTTAACTTCGACCAGGAAACACAATTACAAATATCAATATCCAAAATGCCTGCAGTTCTTTTTTCAGTTAGATATACTCACCTCAGGTAAGTAGACAGAAACAAATGGAAAAGGAAGAAAAATAAAGGCCTTGAAAGTAAAATTTCATCCATGTTCAGAAGATGCTGTTTACAGTGCATTCAGCTGAGTGGATCGGTGGGTCAGAGTGGGTCACGGTGGGTGATGGGTCGCAGTAGGTTACGTCCTGTTGACCCATACATCCTCACAAATCTTGACCCATGACACACTGACCCAGCCCATTTCTGATAGAGAGCGCAACAGCTGTACTAACATAATATGTAATATCATATAATTATTCTTCCTTATCTCATGGTTGGGTCCATTCTTAAATTATACGTCGTGCCAGTAACGTATTTAGGGGGGCTTCCGGGCTTAAGCCCCCTTCCCCGAAATCTTACTTACTATAGTAAAGTATATGGAATATCTTGCAGAATTTTCACATTTTCAGGCAAAGCCCCCCCCCCGAAAGTTAGCAAAGCCCCTCCCGAAACAAAATCGTAAATATGCCACTGCGTCGTACATATTGTATTTAGGAAGAAGCAAAGCATATTTGAGAGTCCCTCAATAGAGTTTAAGAAGAAATTGTTTAGAATGTCGTATTGTATGTAAAATGAACAGATATCACGAAGAAAATTATGAAACCCATCGTGGCTATATGATTAACGTACTTGCCTCCGGCGCGGAAGAATCTGATTCGATTCCCTGTAAGGGTTCACGTGGTTCAGATCCCACGTTAAACTGTAGGTCGACATTTCATATAGCCTCAGGCTGAGGGGATGCTAAGCTCCAAATAACACAATCAACGAAGAAAATGATAAAGCGGCTGGAGGTCTTCGAATCATTGGTTACGGCATGGAAAAGAACGATTTCTCCGGTAAAGCTACTCTTTAACAATAACAAATCATGTTCGAAAAAGAATAAATAACTGTAGTACAAACACAGGGGATACTCAGAAGGCAGGGACGTACGCATGGGGTGGGTCCTGAGGGTCCGGACCCCGGAAATTTCGATTTTGTGTAAAAGCCTAATTTTAGGGGCAATTTTAGGAATTTTAATATAAAATACCCTCATATTGAGTTTGGACCCCCCCCCCCCCCGAAATAAATTCCTGCGTATGCTACTGTCAGAAGGGGATCATGATAGCAAATGCATCATTGAATTTTTGAGGGGAAAGGGGATAAAATGAATTATTTAACCCTTCCCCAATTGCAATTTATATAAGAACAACACTTCTAACACTATCATACTATTTGGAAATAAAATGATGCCTTTCAGTTTAAGATCCCACGATTATACCATTTAGACTGAGAGAGACAATGATTAACACAAGTGAATTGTGGAATTAAAATGTGGAAGGAGGCGAGCGTATTCCGAGAAAACCCTCGGACACAACGTTGTCCAGCACAAACTTACGTGACCGGGGATCGAACCAGAGACCCCACGCACCAGAGGTAAAAGTTCTACCATCGAGCCACTGTGCCCTCCCCTCCTGCCATACCATTAGGGAGGACGAGGAGTTGCTGAACATAACTAGGGATAGCCACACCGCGAGGAACCAGTTCTCGGAGATCCGGTTTTCAGAACCGGTTCTGGAACCAGTTCCGAACATGGATTCGAAAACCCGGTCCCACAACCGGATCTTAGGAACCGGTTTCATACCTGGATCCGAAAACCCGGTTTCAGAACCGGATCTTAGGAACCGGTTCCAGATCTGGATTTGAAAACCCGGTTCCAGAACTGAATCCGAAAGCCCCCAAAGACTCATAAAGGAGGCACAAAGTTCATCTTCAAAACACTGCAAAGAGGACCATGCGCTTTTGCCCTCCCCGCCCAGACCCGCTTGTGCCCCCAGAAAAAAAAAATTGGTCCACCAGTGGGTGTTTAGCCAAATGAGTTGCCAGTTTGCCTGTTTAGCCAATGAGTTTGTCAGTTACCCAGTTTATTTAGCCAAATGAGACAAGCGACCGTCGCCTGGGCGCCTGCCCGTCGCTTCCACCATTTCACCTAGCACACTGTTCACAGCCTGCCAGCAGCTCGGGTTTAGCGTAGGGATGGTCACAAAATGTTGTTTCCAGCGGAACCGGATCTTGGGAACCGATTTCAGAATTGGATCCGAAGAACCGGTTCCAGACCTAGATCCAAAAAACGATTCCGGAACCGGGTCTTTTAGAACCGGATCCGTTCAGACCCGAAAACCGGTTCCACCAGGAACCGGGTCTGGCCATCCGTAAACATAAACATATATATTTAAGTGGGGATACGTGACAGGAGAATTAACGTGGGCATCATGGACCTGTGAGATACTGATCATCCTTACTGGGAGAAAAATGAAACGACCAGAAAGAAGAAGAAGAAAGGGAAATTATAATTAATTAATGATATAAGTAAGGATAATTTTTACCTCAACCTCGTGGCTAAGCGATTGGTGTACGCAGTGGCTCAATGGTAGAGCACTTACCTCTGATGCGTAGGGTCCCTGGTTCGATACTCGGCCAGGTAAGTTTGTGGTAGACAACACCGTGTTCGTGGGATTTCTCAGGGGGTACTCTCGTTTCCTCTCACTTTCTCATTCCACCAATTCTTACATCATCATTCAGTTGCTTTAATCATCGTCTCCTTTAGCCTAACACGCATAATTGTGGGACGTTAAACTCAAAGATTTCATTTCAATTTTACTAAAAAAAAATAAGACATTAAAACGGAACAAAACTATAAAAATTAAAACAGAAGTCGTAAAAAGACTAAAAGAACAAAATATAAAATATATAACAAGAAAATATTTCAAAAATATCAATATTAATAACACATAACACAAAAAATATAACAGTTTTGGGAATGTTTGATCACTCTCCACCTACCTCACTAAAAATTGGTGTACAAGTACTAGAGCATTCTTAAACATGGATATTTGGATAGTTCATATACTAGTTCCCCAGTGACGTCTTGGCCCGACTACGATAAGTCCCATAGTAATGAGCAATGAACTTTTAAAGTTTACTTATTTCACGTTTCCGACATCCTATAAATCCGAAACTATCCACTTTTGAGCACAGGTTCATATGAACTTTCCTTTTTTGCTTATTTTGATGTGATGTATCTGTTCCCAAAATATTGTCACAAATTTATGTAACACCCTATATATATATATATATATATATATATATATATATATATATATATATATATATATATATATATATATATATGTAGTGCAAACGAATTGCCAATACTAGAATAATTCTTAACCCCTTACCGCATGCCGTGCCATATATGACACATGCCCTTTTTTCACTTTAGCTTTTTTGTGATTTATCAAAGGCATCAAATGACTGTTTTGTCTGCTGTCTGAGATATTGACGTGTACGAATTAGAGATTTTTGGTAACATCTGGCATGTTCTTTGTGAATTGTGAGTGTGTCATATATGACACTTCCTTATTTTCTCGTCGGAATTAAGTGAAAAATCTAAAAATGCAAGTTTTAATTCATTCTTCAAGTTACCGTATGAGGATTTCCAATACTGATTTTTTTTTCGCTAAAAGAAAAAATCATGAAGAAAGGGGTTAATTACATGTTACGGCTATATAGCACAAGTAAGTAATGTCATTTCAGTATTTTTTTTTCCTAGAGATGGAAAAGCAGTGGTAAACATGATGAGGATATTTATGATAAATTCCTGGTATGATATCATGTTACAAAATACAGTATATGATACAAGAGACTATTATCATCGAATATAGCTTGCGGAAATCGATACGTATATGAGAAATTATAATAATAAAAAAAATCTTGCCTAACATGTTTAATTAGTCATACATAGTTTAGCGAAAGAGTGAAAGTGGTATTGCATTGGACGGACACACAGAGAAAGCACGGCCAGACCCCCTCCCCCCCACACACCTTTGCCGCCATTCCAACATCAAATCTTGCAATCGTTGCAACTCGTAACGGTCTGTTTTTTTTTCTTTTGTCTCTTCCTTCACCTGACATCGTGGCAGGGTTGCCAACTCTAGAAAATAAAATTATCGGCAAACCCTTAAAAATTCTTATGATAATAGATGTAAGTGTGAAGTATCTCTGTTCGGACCCATCCATGGGAACGAAATGTACTATTGTGATCAAAAGTACATTAGCAGGTACATTGTGCTGAAAATGAGAAACTGAAATCGGCATTGATCATTTTATTGTATTTACCAGTAACTGCCACTTCTTTAAAACTATCGAAATAGGTGAACAAAAGTATATTATTCCTTGCGTGACAATCTTGGATTCACAAAATGAAATTTACTCTTTACACTTATGCTTCAGCTACAGAATATCCTTTTTCACTCTCAATAAATATGTGTAAAATTCCTTATAAGCAGTGGCGTATTTAGGATTTTGTTTCGGGGGAGGCTATGCACATTCTCCTGAGTGGGTGTGTATATATACTGGGTCTATGTAGGTATACACGTATTATATATACTATATATAAATTTATCTATTTCGGGGGAGCTTGAGCCCGATAGCCACCCCCCTTAAATACGCCACTGCTTATAAGTAAATTTCAATTTTTTCCTGACAGAGTCCCTGTCATCTCTTTAAAATAATCTAAACTGATGAACAAAATATATTAATCGTTGATAGATGGTGAAAGGTGACACTTTTGGATTTACAGAATGAAAGTTACTTTTTAAATCCGTACTCCAAACTAGATGAAATTGCTTCAAACTAGATACAAATTTGAAAAAAAATGGTCATAAAAGGTAAAAAGTTTGTACCGGTCACAGGCCTTAATCAAAATAACAGCAACCGACCGCCAGGTCGGTTGGAAAACAGGCTAGTTGGCAACCCTGCATCGAGGCACGTGGAAAAACTTTTGATAATAATAATAATAATAGTCCGAAAGAATTACCGGTTTATTGGTAAATACCTTTTCGTTTTGCCAACCTTTTTCTTTTCTTTTCTTTTTTAATGTTTCTCGCGCTCTCTCTCTCTTCGTATTCCCTTCACCTTAAGGATAGTAAGATACGTATCTATTCAAGGTAAAGAAGAAAAAAATGATTACGCAAAACAGAACTGGACAAAAAGAAAATACATGGGTGACTACGAGAAATGGATAAAGAAAGTTGCTGGCGGAAATGAAAGAATGTGAAGGCATTCACGTCCAGATTTCTTTTTCCAAGTAAAAGACAACACAAACCAAAAAGTATTATTTGGTCTTGTTTTGCTGCAGAGTTGGACATTGTGCAGTTATCAAAACACACTTTGGCCTTCGACCTCGATCTTATGTCGCACTTTAGGGGATATAATGCAGTATTCTAATAACATAAACTTGCGGAATCTTTATGTATTTGTATTGTAATGTGGGTGAATTCGGATTGTTTACAATCTGTATTTTGATTCAACAGATATATAGCTACTGTGTATAAAAAGTATCGATAATATAGGTCTTAAGGGGCTTTGCCACGATACAAGAACTTGTAGCTGTCAATATAAACCCTACCATATGTCAAACCCTACCATATTTAACCATGTAGACATGGTCTTGAAAGGGACACACAACATGTTTTCCCATCTTGCAAGGAGTTGAACCATGTGCAACTTTCTGGGACGTCTTGCTTGCTACCTGCTATCGCCCTCCCGCTAACATAAAGGAAAAACCAGTTTCGCCGCTTTCGAAACAACGGATTCTTTTGGACAGGGAGAGGAAGTGCGCCAAAATATACGTTTTTAATGAAGTCACTGTTTCTTCACTAGAGTGCAGTGCTGTGTATGGAGATACCTTTCTTGCTTCCAAGAGGTTGTAACATCAAAACAATAAATAGAAAGATCGGGTTGCAAGGTTTATTATTATTATTATTATTATTATTATTATTATTATTATTATTATTATTATTATTATTATTATTATTATTATTATTATTATTATTATTATGTCAGCTATAAGTTTTTGTAGCTTGACAATGTGCCTTTAAATTAGCCATACTATTTAGCAATATATAATTGTATACATTTCGGATCATCATCTGCAGAGGCGAATTACACTATGTGGCAACGTCGCAGATAAAGAACCATAGAGTACATCTACCAATCCATCAAATAGTTACATCAATTCTTTCCAGATGGCAGTTAAAATCGATGGACATTAAGACTAGCATTAGTTATCAGGTCAACAAACGATGGATTCGTAGAGCAATGCTAATGGTTCCCAGTTAATCTACGACTTTGTCACATAGTGATTTTTTTATTTCCCGTAGCAGCTGAAGAAGACCCCGTATGGTGTATCACTATATAGCATTTTCGCTTTATTTTCACCTGAAAAATAGCGTACTGTCAAAGGGAACTCCTTCATGACTAAGCGGTTAGAGTACGCGTAGGAGACCCGGGTTCGATTCTCGGCGAGAGCTCAAGTGGTTCAGATCCCACGTTAATTAGTAGGTCCACGTCTCATATGGCCTCGCTGCTCAAAGGGACGCTAAACTCAAAATCAACTCATTAATATCAAGGAAAAGACACGAACTGATGTCTACTTTGCCTACTACGTAAGAAAGATAACATGAAATAGAACATGTCTTGTGGTAAAAGACCAATACTGAATAAATTATTTTAATCTATATTTCGTAGTTCCTTGAAGCCAGAGTATGGTGTTCCGATGATTTTCTCAGTACACCATTCATTCATATTCCTACTTTACTTAATCTGAATACCTACCCATCTTTCACGCAATAAATTTTGCACACTGATATAAAAATTTTCCCAAGTAAATAAAACTCTAGAAAGTTAGCGACTAGATGTGAATTCGAAATAAAAGCAATGTTTCCGAATTTTTTAATATCACATTACACAATAAAAATTAAAAGAAAAACTTTATTTAAAACAAAAAAATAAAATAAAAAAAGGAAATGCATTTCTTTACATTAAAGTCAAATACACATGAATAAAATTTATGAGACGTTCTTAACAAAGCAAGAATAAAAGAAGGACACACGCAATTTCTTAGAAGTTAATTAATAAAATTGCGATTAAAACTATGTGTTTCTCTTTTTTCTTTTACGGCAGTTTTTTTTTATTACTATTATTGTTTTATAGCTTCGAAATTTCTGCTTCTTCCTTGTACGAATAACATCCTACTCATCTCTGGAGTCTTATACAGTGGCGACTCTTGAGAGTTGTTTTTGGTGCTTTGTAATAGAAAACAGTGGCGGCGATTGGACGTTAAACGTGGGAAGGAGCAATGCATGATCTGAATATTCGTATATCAATCTTAGTTTCCCTTGTTGTTTCTAACATTTTCTTTGACGAAACGTTGTATAACTAATATGTAGTACAAACTACTACAAAAATACTAGTAGGAAAAATATTTAAAAATCGCTTAAAAACGTCTATGAAAAGTCTAAATACCAAATTACCTATCTCTAACCTTAAATCGTCGTTTTCAATGTAAAAGGGCGTAACTAACATTTTTAAAATTTTACAGAAGGAAGAAAAGATGTTAACTTCTAGTGCTTTTAATAATAATGTGGCGTATGTTTTAGTGCTTTATTTCAGATTTTTTCATAACTGTGTACATAATGCACATTAAGAATAGATTTTAATAGTAAAATTTCCCCCTTTTCCCCTTATTTTTGTTGTAATCATAAATGTTGTTGTTGCTATTATTATTATTATTATTATTATTATTATTATTATTATTATTATTATTATTATTATTATTATTATTATTATTATTATTATTATTATTATTATTATTATTTTAGGTTTCGCTACACGCCATAGAATATGAAAATGAATTCTGTCTTCATTGATGTATTGACAGAACGAAAAGTTCTTTTACCAATCGACCTGAATTGATTCTTTGAAAATCTTCGATATGTCCATCACTTTGGAGGTTCCGGAAGTAAGCGTGGTAATCTCGCTGTATCACTCCTATATTGCGAACATTTTACAAGTCTTTCTTCTTTTTTCTGACAAATAGGTCGATCAGAAGAATACCGGGGGAAGAGTGTATGTTGGTCTAGTGTATAACTTCGCGGGGAGCCTTTGCGCACGGAAAATCTGGAGAATTCATGCCTCATGCGTGTTTTGAACGAAACAGACATCAAGTCCTCCTGACTAAATCTCGTCCACCACAACTTTTGCCATCCTATCTCATTGTCTTTATCATTTTTGCTAATATGGAAGAAAGGTTTGTGGTGTTACCTCGAAGTCAAAGAAGTCATCTATCGTCATCGAGTGAACCTCGTATGGGAACTTTTTTTCTTGATATTTGAGCAAGAGTTAACTAGTCGGTTGGAACGAAGACATCTAAATTACGTTTCGCACGCTGAATCCTACTGTGCATTGAGTCAACCTCCATTTCGGTGTGCCCCGGCTCAAGAAATTTATGATGAATCGTTTTTATTCGAGTACTACTCACACCATAGAGACAAATTGATGCGAATTTCTTGTTTAAATTTTGTCCTCCGCAGCAGTCAAAATACATGGTCACATGTTCAACTTCCGTTGATAATTGGCGTAGGTATTTGAGTATACACGATGCAATTTCACCTGGGTTCCTCTCTTTCCATTCTCAGTACTAATTAAATACGATAACTCTATTTTGCTTAGAGTGTTCTTAGAGTAACAATCCGTTGCTATTATTTTCGTAATTTACACTATTAATCTTGAGGGGGGGAATACCAATGTAAGGAAAAATATACTACAACTTTTTTAAAGTAAATAATTAGGATCGGCATCACTATCATCTTCCAGCTCTGCACAGTGGCGGACTTATCTGTGGTGCCGCCCCTAGGCACGATTCGGCCGGCCACACCTTTGTGTTTCGCGAATATAGAAAACCTCTCAACGTAATAGGCGATTTTTAAGTTTCCGTCATTGGTACGCTTTTTATTCATGCCTTTGACCAAGGACGGCACAGTGAAATAAATTGTTCTGAATTTTTATTAATATAAATTAATCCCTGGACATAATACTGTTCTTGACAAAATTCGATTAAAATTTGCTTAATCTATATTACGTACTATATTTTAATCTATATTATAAAAGAGAACGCACAAATCCTTTGTTAGCTCATCACGCTAATACGGCTGAACCAATTTCTTTCATTTTTGGGGGGTTATTATGATTTGGACCCTAGATGGTTTTTATCATATCACTTTAATTTTTAATTACCAGTGTCTTGAGATAATTGACCATTCAAGTGTCCATACGTACAAATCCTTTGTTATTAGTTCATCATAGGTAAAAATAAACGTATTTATATGCAACCCGCATGACCGTGTCACTCGGCGGGTTAACATAAATGACAGGCGCTATAATGTTAACATTTACTGCAATTTGAAAGCGAAAAAGTAAAAATTATCTAAGTAACAAAGTTTATTGCGTTCCGGGGTGACCGCAGCGAAGCGGGGTGAACGCTGCTAGTCTTATATATAAAAGAGAACGCACAAATCCTTTGTTCCCTCATCACGCTAATACGGCTGAACCAATTTCTTTCATTTTTGGGGGGTTATTAGGATTTGGACCCTAGATGGTTTTAATCATATCACTTTAATTTTCAATTACCAGTGTCTTGAGATAATTGACCATTCAAGTGTCCATAACGTACAAATCCTTTGTTAGTTCATCATAGGTAAAAATAAACGTATTTATATGCAACCCGCATGACCGTGTCACTCGGCGGGTTAACATAAATGACAGGCGATATAATGTTAACATTTACTGCAATCTACTATGGTTTTTATCATATCACTTGAAAGCGAAAAAGTAAAAATTATCTAAGTAACAAAGTTTATTGCGTTCCGGGGTGACCCCAGCGAAGCGGGGTGAACGCTGCTAGTGTAATATATTATGAAAATATTCTTTATACCTTAGCTTTCTCATTCGTTGGTGATGATGATTCAAAATAAGGTAGGTCACAAAATTTGTAAGTTTTATTTATTGCTGTTAAAAAGTAATACTTTTTAACACAAACAGGAGAAATTCACTTAAACTCATATTTTTCCTTATTGATATAATAGTTTATAATGATAAAAATAGTGTAAAAATTATCACTAATATTTTTTGTATGTGGAACATATAATATTGTTTAATAGTTTTACTACCAAAACCAAACTGTTAAGATATTATGAAAATATGTTCTTACATTAAACGCTTACGCTTTGCTTTCATAACAGAAAATTCTTCTATTTATTGTTCAAATCGAAACTCTTCGCCATTAAGGATTTCGGCTTCAATTTTAAGAATTCAATTTTTCTTCCTTTAGGGTAGAACGTAAAATTAACGTAAACGTAAATAAAATCGTAAAATAATCACAAAACATCAAAAATTGTGTAGTAAGATTGATAAATATTACAACTTCATTGTGCTTTCTGCAGACTCATAAGACTACAACTACTAGGCAATAAGACCATCGGACTACCTACGTCTCAAAAAAGTAACGTTGCCTTATTCACTTTCGTGGCTAGGAACTATATTATATTAAAGGTTGGCACGGAATATTTCATTTATGAATTTTAAAAATAAATCTTTCCAATAAAATTAAATTGAGGGTCACATTGATCAACTGTAAGTACCAATGTTTCTATAATTTACCGGTTTAAAAAGAAACTTCAGGCTGCCGACCCTCAAAGACCACGTCCCTAGGCACGTGCCTAGTATGCCTAATGGTAAATCCGCCACTGGCTCTGCACACTTAGTAGACTCTCACCGTCATTATGTCAGAAACATGCAGATATCTTCTTTAGCAATAATTTTGCTTTTGCCTGTTCATTTTCATGACTTTCTTATTCAGCTCCTCGTGATTCAATAAATAAGTTGCTTCCTTTCTTGTAAAGGTGAATACAAGTAGTTTGTGTCAGCTAGAAGGTTCCCGCGACAAGCCTGCGACAGTGTCACGTTTGTCGCGTAGTGTGCGAAGGTACCGCGCTACATCCATTCTAACAAACGGGAATTCATTACCCTGCGAAAAGAAAAATGTCACGCGTTTTCGAGAGCCTATACGTCATTGACCACGTTTGTAATAACAAACTCGTAAATGAATCCAAATCAACAATCAGAAACAATCCGTGGCGGTATTTACATATAAAGAGACAAAAAAAATAATAAATAAATAAATAAATAAAAATAAATACACATTTAGGTGTCTGGACGCCAGAGCGTACCATTATTTACTTAAGTCTTCCATTGCAGAAGGACGTATGTACCATTTAAGCCCTTATGTTTTGTACAACTTACTTATATATCTCTTAACGCCCTTATGAAAATTACCTCCCCTCCCACAGCTGAACCGTTCCCCTTACAGTCACAAAAATTTGCCAATAGCTATAGACGATCGACATGTATCGGAAGACCTCAAAATCCGAAAAAAATTAAGTTATGACCTTTTGTATTGAAAGCGACGAAATAATTTCGAAATATGGTCATCTTGTTATAACAATTGTAAACTTCTCTTTTTTCTTCCTTGTATAACGGAGAAGAGATAGGCAAGAGTCTCTTTATTCTTAAGTAAAGCTATGGAATTATTTATCCATTTCTCTTTTTTCTTCCTTATATAACGGAGGAGATATAGGCAAGAGCCTCTTTATTCATAAGTAAAGCTATGGAATTATTTATTCGTGATCGAACAATTGAATGACAAATATTAACCAGCGAGTAACCAATTTTTTTTTTATGGTGAGCACCAAAACAGTTTTTTTTCAGCTTTCGGTGTTTAGAAAAAAATGAAACTATTTTTGAAAACATAAAAAATTGTTTCTTTTTTTAAATCGGTTCGATTTCTATCAAAAACCAGTTTCGAATTCTCGATTGAACATCCTCCATACTCCCTAGATATGCATCCCTGTGACTGATCTGTCGTGAATATCAGCAAAAAAAGTAGAGTGTCTTCTAGCAGTAACAAAGAGTCATAAACCTGCCTGAGGGATTGCATGTAAACATTTGTATGTTCTACGTTGAAGGGTTTGTACTCTACGGATGTGTTGCTTTCACGTTTCTTTCCTACCCTCGTATTTGATCTCGCTTACATGTTTCATCCAACATATCACTTCAAACTTTTCGTAGATTATAAATTAGATACAACAAACATATGTTCAAAATATATGACCATGTCTAACCGGTCTACGAGTGGGAGCATATGCGTGTGGTTGTAGGTTGTATGGATGTAAATAAGAATGACCTTCCATGAATTTCCCTGCTATTACTTCTTCGTCATGTGTTTTTCTTGGAACACTGTTGTAAGACAATTGTTAACTGAGATTTTTTTTCCTTCATAGACCTTCACATGACAATTTATAGGAGGGACGTACGTACTCATGAACACAGCAAGTTCTTTAGTGAAAGAAGTTATCATTGCTTGAAGTTATATAGGCTTCAACAGTGGCCTTCACCCTGATTGTTGCCGGTCAAATGTTTCTTAAAAATTCACGATTTTTCCTCAACTACTTTCCATGTATTATAGCCGTGTATGATTTATTGATGGTGATTAACTAGCTAATGTTCAGGATCTCATGAACAATATTATTCGCAAATAGAATGAAAATGTAGGTTAAGTTGAGGGAACCAGAAATTCTGACTCAGAAATCTCTATATTCAGCGTGAAAGTGGGCGTGTACTCAATAGCATAATGCGGATAATACTGACCCTTGTCAGAACTGTACTTGTGATGGTACTAAGGCACAAAACAAAGTTGAGTTGATTTTGTGTTTTACGTCCCTTTCAGCAGCGAGGCTGCCCACCCAACACAAGTACATACTGATCATGTGTAAAGAATGTTCCTCGAGGTACATTGGAATGTACATGATAGGTACGTGAATAGAGCAATCATGTGAAATACACATGTAAGGAATAAGGTTACTTCCGCCCAAAAGTACGTGCATGACACATACCGAGGAATGTATCTATTATGTGTATATCACGTACCGTGTATGTACTTGACACATTTATTTGGCATTGGCATGTGCCAGGAATGTACTAGGCATGTCAGTAATGTTCCTTAGGGCAGTGCTATGCAACTGGGGGTGCGAGTACTTAAATACTAAAACCTTAACGCTTCATTTTTACGTTCGAATTTAGAAGCTTGTACTTTTAAAAAAGCCAAGCAACTAACTCTGAAAATATATGCCCTCCTCCGGCATCTGTGTGGCAATTTAACTATCTATTAAAACACTACAGTAACATTTACGAGCGACCGAGCTCTAACCTATAATCTTAGCATTCAAACCTTTGATTTACGGTTATTTGTGATTTCACGTTTATAACAAAGACAAATATTTTTAAAAGAGTGTAGTTTAAATAAATTACTGAAATAAATATTTTTCATAAAGTTTACCCTTTTAAATTATTGTTCAAAGGCCTTTGCCTTTAGTAAGCCTTCTCCGAAATACATGCAAATGAATTGTGCTGCCATCTTTGGAGCTCTTTTAAAATACACATATATGTTTCTCGACAATGAGATCTCAGAAACTACAGGCTCTAGAAAGATGACGTTTTCACTGATCGATTGCAAATTTCATGTAGATTGTCCAGTTCTAATTGAATATTTAAAAAACATGGGCACTATTTCTTTAGTACATTTTTACGGGTACATTGGAAGTGTTGAAATTTCAAAAAAATAAAATAAAACATCACATCCTAATCATTACACATTCCAACACCACACTGTTGTATATAGCGGTTGTATATGTCTCCGGCATTTGTTTCATAGCCAAATAATAATGGAAAAGGAAGGATAACCATTTCTCCAGTCTACGATGAACTTTTTTGGGGAGTGTTTTTCCCAATAAGCACCATATATAGAACTGACAATATATTAATTTTGTATGTAATGTATTTGCTTATTACATACTGCATGCAAGAAGAAAGAAAACACTGGTCGTACATGAATTAGAAACTCCAACCGGAAGTAGGCTCAAATCTTGCAAACGGTGCGAGATATTCAGAAAAATAATCGAAAAATCCCCCTTTATGATACCCCTTGGCTATTTTTAAATCAATACGTCTTTAACTTGTGTCTGTAAAGAGACATGTACAGATGTTGTAAGGAATGATAAGGCGATATATGCTCATATGCGAATAATGCGCTGTGTAGAGAGCGCAGGTTCAGCTAGTTTCTTGCAAAAATTCTTCAATCGAAGATTTATAATCGCCACTGATTTTCAATTTTGTCGATATTATCTTCAAATTCCACAGAAGGTGAAAGAAGAAGCTAAATCAGTAAAAGATGTTTCACCGGTTTCAAGCTTATT
This sequence comes from Thermobia domestica, assembly GCF_964235325.1. Classification (NCBI taxonomy): domain Eukaryota; kingdom Metazoa; phylum Arthropoda; class Insecta; order Zygentoma; family Lepismatidae; genus Thermobia; species Thermobia domestica. The sequence continues at coordinate 299,843,223 of NC_137458.1, read as the reverse complement.
GCCACTGAAAAGCGACATTTCCTGAAGGATGTCTATATTATCAGGCTGAATTTCTTTAAGGAGTTAGTTTATACTTAAACTTACGTCTTCCCGAAAATTTTATTTAACGTCTAGTTTTAACGTACAGGTTTTGAACTAATTCTCTGCTGTGTAACGTCACAATATAACCATCAATGCTAATTTTATGAGGACAATTCTGACAGTGGAGTTTAGAATGTTACAACCTAGAGAACGCATCAAACGTCAGAAAATTGCAAAATGACACACACAATATATTACAATGTGGCTAAACTCAGAAAGTGGCTATAGAAGTGAAAAGCATATGGCTAAAAAGCCACTATTGGCTCTTTGGAAATTATGTGACTAACGACGTTCTCAAAATGGCCAGATCTCGTCACAAAGTGGCTAAATTGGCAACCCTAGTCGCAATACGAAGCAACTTACGCACAACCATGCCATGGTACATGGGGTATGTGCCATTCACATTCCTCACATTCCAGTGAAGCATGTAAAAGTACCTTTCAAGTGTCAGAAATTCCTCGAAAGGCACGTACCTAGCGACACGTGCTATGCATATGAAATGTACATTTTTCAAGTACCAGGTACGTAAACGGTACATATGGAACTTAAATGGCACGTTCCTAGAATGTACCTGGTTGGGTGGGTGTATGAGACGGTACCCACAGATTCACATGGAATCCGAACCACGTGAGCTCCTGCCGGGAATCGAACCCAAGAAAGAAAAGAAAAGTACAGATTAAGAGTCCCTATCACTGCGAAATTAAAATACCGCTAATTTTACAGTAATTATGTGATATCTTTAAATAGATAAAAGATAATCCAAAAGTGGATGAAGACCTCCCTAGACGATGTTATTTTGCGTGAGGTACCGTTATCACGAGCCACCTAGTAGCTTTCCGTTTGCAGTTATTTAGAAACGCGAAAATAAATGCCGATTTTCTAAATGGCTGGAAAACAAAAGCAGATAAATGAGTTATGATAACGGTATCTCAAGCAGAGTGAGGTCTTGTTCCATTTTTCGATAATCTTTTATCTATTTGAAGATATCACACAATTACTGTAAAATTAGCGGTATTTTAATTTCGCAGTGATGAGGCCTCTTAAGAATGCCCCAGCACAGAAAACGAGTATTTTACGATTAAAATATATTTATTCACAAGGAAGGACTAGCGTCTACGAAACTTTCTTAATCTAGTCACGATATCTTCAGAAATATTGTAACATTGACATACCATGCAGGGCCGCATCCAAGGAAAAAGTCCACCGGGCTCGAACCCCCGTTCAAAACTTCTAACTCAGCATACTTTTGTACACTGTCTCAATAGAACTATACTTGTTTAACAGGGAAATGATTGATGTAGCATGAAAATTTGATCGTACACTGCATCTGTACTCTTTCTCATTAAAAAAAAAAATCTAGTTCTATCATTTTTTCTGAAAGTACAGATAGAAGTATTTTACAATTAGTTATCGTCTGTTTAAGTAAAGAATAATACATGTTCGATACTACACAGACATAGTGGCTTGTAGTATTGGACATTCCTCTCTCCCAAAACTTGGACCCCTTCCAAGAAAAAAATCTGCATGCGTGTCTGATACCATGTAACCATTTATAAGAGAACAGGGCACGGTGGCTCAGTGGTAGAGCGATTATCTCTGCTGTGTGGAGTTTTCGGGTTCGATCCCCGGCCAAGTAAGTTTGTGGTGGACAACATCGTGTCCGTAAGTTTTCTCGCGGTACTCTCGTTTCTTTCGACATTATTATTCCACCAATTTTTCCATCATCATTCACTTGTCTAAATCATCGTCTTCCTTAGCCTATCAGGCATAATCGAGGGACGTTAAACTGAAAGATATCATTTATAAGAGGATCATTGCACAAGTATACGCACTCGAACATTTTACATGCACTTTCCGAAAAATATCTTAACTCTAGTGATTTCAAACATCGCTTTGGAGCAATATTGCGTAGTAATAAAGTTCTCACCCATGGGATGAGAGGTTCCTGGTTCGATTCCAGCCCATGTAGTGTTTGTGATGATCATAATCATTCAGCTTTTTTTAAAAAAAAAAAGTATATCCTGTTTGCATTTGTTAACACTCATATCACGCCCCTACAGTTCCCAGTAGGCTAAGAAGCCAGTCTCTTGTAAGCATACCTACAAAAATGAGATTCCGCCAATGGAATACGTCTATTTAAGCAGTGTTCGAAATGGAAAAAGAAAAGCAGAGGCGGTATGTTTTATTATGATTTTGATTCAACATACTGGCTATTTTAATATTGCCTTGATCACTGAAAAACCAGAGGCGGTATGGCATACCACCGCATACCGTCTTACTTCAAGAAGTTTATGTAAACAACACTACATTTGTATTTATATGTGCATGGTGGCTCAGTGGTAGAGCAGTTGCCTCAGGTGCGTGGGGTTCATGGTTCCATCCCCAGCCAAGTAAGTTCGTGGAAGTAGCGCACGCAGGAATTTATTTCGGGAGGGGTCCGAACTCAATATGAGGGTATTTTATATTAAAATTCCTAAAATTGCCCCTAAAATTAGGCTAAATTTACACAAAAGTACAAAATTTCGGGGAGGGTCCGGACCCCCAAAATCGTGTCCGTGGGTTTTCTCGGGTACTCCCGTTTCCTCCCACTTCAACATTCCACCAATTCTTCCATCATCATTGATTTGTTTTAATATCTTCGTGTCCCTTAGTATAAAGGGCATAATCGTGGGACGTTAAAATAAAAGATTTCATTTCATTCGTTGCATCTATATGTATAACAGGGCATTCTCGATCTGCTATACGAAAAAAAAAGCAAGGTCTCACAGAAGTGAGTTTTGTGGTATGGATTACACGTTAAATTGAAGGTGTATGCAGGGGGTGCCCACAAGTGTGTTTCAGTGCACCGGTTGTGCCAATGAGAATTTTTCTTTGGGGGGGGGATAATGTTTTATTGAAAATTGGACAATCGAACTTTAATTATACGATAAAGATGTTTTTAAAAACGCTAACTGCTGCAAGTGAGTAACATTTTAAAATAATAAATTGTCATAGCAAAGAATGCAATTTCCATTGATTGAAAGAACAAAATTGTAGCAGCTATAGACGTAAGCTGAAATGAACTGACTCTGATTAAAAAGAAATGGACACAGGCTACCACTATTTTTCTTTGATTGAAAAGTAACTTTTTAAGGCCTTATAAGTCACATAAACTTTTGCTGGCACTTTTTTTTTTTTTTTTTGTCTACTATATTTATCGATATTTTTAGTTTTCTAAGAAGCCAGAGATTGCTACTTTTTAGTTGAAGTAACTCGCCAGTTAGCTCACAACGTCGAATTAAGAGGCCTAATCACTGCGAAATTAAAATACCGCTAATTTTACAGTAATTATGTGATATCTTCAAATAGATAAAAGATAATCGAAATTTGGAACAAGAGAGCGCTAGACAATATTATTTTGTATGAGGTACCGTTATCACGAGTCACCTAGTAGCTTTCCGTTTCCAGCCATTTAGAAACGCGAAAATAAATGCCGATTTCCTAAATGGCTGGGAATCGAAAGCAGACACGTGAGTCGTGATAACGGTTTCTCATGTAAAATAATATTGTCTAGGACGCTCTTGTTCTACATTTCGATTATATTTAATCTATTTGAAGATATCACATAATTACTGTAAAATTAGCGGTATTTTAATTTCGTCGTGATGGGCCCTCTTAACATAGAAATGTGCATACTCCACTCAGAAATATAACCCGGCACCATCTCTCCACCGTTCACCGTGCACCGTGAAATATACTGTATGCTCACCGTTCGGATACATGAAACCAGCACACTTTAGTACAAATTAATAAAAAGGAAAACAAGTTTGTCATCAGCGTTCTTGCTTTGCAAACAAGAGGTCCCAGTTCGAATCCGGTAGGCGTCCTTCCTGAGTAAGAGTTTTCAGGTTTTTCTCAATTTCACCAGTGGAATATCGTGATAGTAGGTCTACCTATAAGATATGCCCTTGTAACTTTCCAATTATTGTTAGTGTAAATTGGTCTGGCAGATTGTACCTGAAAATCATTAAATAATAAAACCAAATATTTGTGGAATACTGTTTGCTTGAAAGACTTGAGTGCTCGTATGTATTAAATAATGAAGTTGAAAAGCCTTTGACGATCAATTTTCTCCTACAGTTTATATTATACGTAATTACAATAACCCATCACCTAATTTTACTCCACTTGCGAAGCATTTAACCTTGAAAATAACATTAAAACGCTTCTGGAATTGAGTTTCTAACGGGACTTGAACATTGCAAGGACCTTGACCTGATCTACCCAGCACGTTTATTATGCATGAGGTGTAACCAGATGGGTGGTGACAGAATCCAATACTTCGCTTCACTGGTCGGAGCAGGATTTCCGTTCAAACGGTGCAAGGTCGTTTCACTTCTACTTCTGTTTCTTATTTCGGATGCTTTTATTTGTTTATTTCTTCAATATTTTCAGTATGTGTTTCTGCTTTTTTGCGTTATCCCGTTCCACTCCAAGCTTAGCAATGCAATTGGAATTCGATAGTACGATTAACATATTTTTCCTGTTAGTTATTCTAGGTTTCCACCACTACATATCTACCTTTTCGTAAATGCTATAATATTACAAGTAGTATTGCGTAAAGAATATGTGTCTTACCATTAGGAAAACCCAAATAACAATAAATACAATCTGTAAGACAGCAAGAGCTCCCATAGAACGGTTAGCGGTTGGCGTACGCGCCTTTGGCATGGGAGACTCGGGTTCGATTCCCACCGAGAGCTCATGTTCGGATTCCACGTTAAAAAGAGCCTGACATACTAAAAATAAATACAAAATTTACCATTTTTCTTTTGCTTGTTTTTCATAAGTGAAAAGAGATAATGAAATGCAACTTACCACAATCATAGATAATGTTATTCTATAACAGAAAATATGAACCTGAATAATTTTCAGTGTTGCCATACATAGAAATTACAATGTTACCAGAATAACAATTTCCTCAAAGTCTAAGTTAAGGCGGCGACTAGAGGAACCAACTCAACTGCATTTGATTACGTATCATGTTGTCTTGCAATTCTGTGAGCTACTTTTTAAATAACTTTATTATTTGATTTTAATAACTGTATGTTAAAACTATTTTGTTTATTACGTACTAAATACAACTATTATTTAAAACACTATAAACAACTTAATAACATTATTATTTTATTTTAATAACTGTATGTTAAAATTATATTGTTTATTAGAAGCTAAATGCAACTATTATTTAAAAAGTAGTTCACAGGATTCCAAGATAACATGATATGTAATCAAGTGCAGTTGAGTTCGTTCCTCCAGTCGCTGCCTTAGGGACTTTGGAGGAATTGTTATTCTGGCAACACTGTAATGTGTATGGATGGCAACAGTGAAAATTCTTGAGGTTCATATTTTCTGTTGTATAATAACATTATCTATGATTGTGGTAAGTTGCATTTCATTATCTCCTTTCACTTATGAAAAACAAACAAATGAAAAACAGTAAATATTGTATTATTTTTAGTACGTCAGGCTCTTAATCTGCAGGTTTACGTCTCACATAGTCTCACTCCTGAAAGGAATGCTAAACTAAAAATCAAATAAAAAATGTGAGATAACAGTGTATTTTGGTATTTTGTTATATAGAGTGTATTCCTAAAATTTTCACAGGCTATATAAGCTATCTTGTGAACACCTATCAAGGACATAATATATGACAATATAGAACTTTCTTTTATATATAACTCCACTGAAATATAACAACTGCGATATTGTTTTATAGTCTAAAAGTATTTTATGTTTTTTTGTTGATGATACTCGTTAGATTAAACCATGCCCGTAGCTAGGAGGGGCTATAGGGGACACTGTCCCCTCTAAATTAGTTTTTGCTTCCTCTAAAAATAACACTGAAGAGAATTTTCAAACTGACTCAAAACCAGTGAAATTCTTGCAATTATATTTACCAAATTAAATTTTACTTTGCGAATTCTACCCATTTCTGTGTAAAATTATATGTTTCTTGTCAGATGCACCAAACATCTTGAATTGCCTTTGTCCATTTCAAGAATTTCAAACCCTACCCTATTAATACAACCATGACAAACATCCAAGGATACCAGGTACACTTTCAAAGAACAGTATCATAGTCCACAACGTTAGTTGTGAATATTAATAAACTAGTGTCTCGCTTATTTTGGAAGGTAGAAAATAGTGCAAACATTGCACAAAACATATGTTTCTATTTTGTATTGTTATTATCTAAAATTGCTATAATATAAATTTGTTCTAATGTTTAAAAAATACTCCAATTTTAATTATTAATATTGAAACAAAGTACTTCGCAAAGAATTTGTATTAACCATACAAAAATGAAACAAAAATTTACGGTTTCGATAATTCAAAAATAAATACAAATTCTGTAAATAATAAATAAACGTACAATTGAGGAGCGTTTTTTCAAAACTCGATACAGCAAATTTTGAGAAACAGATTTTTATATGGGATAGGTATGCTTGTTATGCTACCAATCGAACTGTGAAATGAGAAACAGCAAATCTCGAAATGTGCAATGTGTATAGAATACTAAATCATGAGCGTTTTGTCAGAACTCGATAGAGGTTATGTATATAGACTACAATAATAACAAAAATGCAATTCCTAAAAAAAAAAAAAAAAAGTTTTGTGCTCTATCGAGTTTTGGAAAAAAAACGCTCCTCAATTGTATTGTGTTCTTTGAGGTCTTTGTCATTGCCCCCCTTAGTCTTCATTTCTGCCTCCTCCCTAATAAATCTGGCTGGCTACGGGCCTGGATTAAGCACTCCATTAATAACGTAGGTGAGTGTTAAGTACGCAAACGGAACCAACCCACTACAAGAAAGAACAAAGAAAATAGTGCAAGATGCACTGTACCGGGAGAAATTAAGAAAATTGCGGTGGAGAGTAGGATGGAAATACGAATATCATCGTTAAACAAAGCTTAAATACTAATATTCATTGATCAAAATAACACGAACTTGGACAGAAACTGACCTCACATAATCTTTTGCAGTTTTCTGTCTCTCCCACCCCACTCCTTCTCTCTTTTTCGTGATCATTTCTCATGGCTGTACGGTTAGCATATGCATCTTCGGCGCGGGAGACCCGCAGTTCAATTTCCTGCGGGAGCTCATGTGGTTCAGATTCCACACTAAAATGTAAGTCCACATTTTGCCTCGATGCTAAAAGGGACATTAACCATATCTACCTGAACTCTATTGTGATTGAAGAGTAGTTTTCTTTTCTTTCTTTTTTTCATGATCGCTATACATGAACAACGGCTAAGGTTGGAACAGAAAAGAACGTGATATAGTCACTGTATCGCTGGAGTATAAACGAAAGAAAAGTACTTAAAACAGAGCATATACTTTAATGACTAAGATTAAGCAGAGGGTATACGGCGTACTAAGATTAAGCAGAGGGTATACGGCGTACTAAGATTAAGCAGAAGGTATGCGGCATACTAAGATTAAGCAGAGGGTATACGGCGTACTACGATTAAGCAGAGGGTATACGGCGTACTAAGATTAAGCAGAAGGTATACGGCGTACTAAGATTAAGCAGAGGGTATACGGCGTACTACGATTAAGCAGAGGGTATACGGCGTACTACGATTAAGCAGAGGGTATACGGCGTACTAAGATTAAGCAGAGGGTATACTACGTATACCCCCATATACCTCCTTAAATCTTCCTCCATAATACCTAAGGGCGCCGATTTCTCTGTAAATTTGGGAAGGCCATTCAGATGCAGAAAGTATATATGACGATTTTAAGACAAATTGCATTCAAATTATGCCAAATAATGTATATTCAAAAATACAATAGGAAGCCAACATGAGCTTTTGGGGGCTCGGGGCTCCCGCCTCCCCCCCCCCCGATCGGCGCCCTTCATCCTTGGCTATATGTATTTAGTAAATAAATCAATAACAATTTCTTCTAAACTATTGGTTAAGTTCCCCTATAGCGTTAAAACATTGTCTTTCACTAATTATATATATATAAGTAGACACTACATTTATAGCATAGCCAAATAATAGTGTCATCCATTACTTTCGTGTGCTTCAATTTAATCTTTTAATAGGTTTGTTCCGTGTATTTTTGCTCTAACTAAAAGCAATGGAGAGAAATATTGGTGGAAACTTGACTAAACCCAATACACCAACTTTGATGGTGCATAACTCAGGAGCCAAAGGCGAGCATACTATAACATTTTGTATACTTACTAAGCTCGTCAAGGTCATTTACATTGTAAAGTTTGGTCAAGATCTGGTGCGTTCCATCGATCGCATACCATGCGTACTATTTTTGTGATTATGATGGAAGAGGGTTCAGTTTTTTTTATAAAATCTAGTTCAAAAAAAAAAAAAAAGAAAAAGTGGGGTAGCGTTCACTTCCTGTATGAGAAGTCCTTACTTAGATCCCACACCAATGAGTTTGCGTTAGACTTGGGTTTCCTCGAGGTTCTCCCGTTTCCTCAAACGTTGTCATTCCACCAGTTCTTTCATGATTGTTCACTTTCATTAGTCATCCATTTCCTTTAGCTTAAGTGTCTCTATCACTGCGAAATTAAAATACCGCTAATTTTACAGTAATTATGTGATATCTTCAAATAGATAAAAGATAATCGAAATGTGGAGCAAGAGCGCCCTATAATAGACAATATTATTTTGCATGAGATACCGTTATCACGAGTCACCTAGTAGCTTTTCGTTTGCTGTTATTTAGAAACGCGAAAATAAATGCCGATTTTCTAAATGGCTTGAAATCGAAAGCTGATAAGTGAGTCCTGATAACGGTATCTCACGCAAAATAATATTGTCTATTATAGGGCGCTCTTGCTCCACATTTCGATTATCTTTTATCTATTTGAAGATATCACATAATTACTGTAAAATTAGCGGTATTTTAATTTCGCAGTGATAAGGCCTCTTAAAGGACATAATCGCGAGACATAAAGTGGAAATTTCAATTCTTTTTATTCTTGTGTGAAATGAAATGAAATCTTTCAGTTTAACGTCCCACGATTATGCTCTTTAATCTAAGGGAAACGGATAGTTAAGGCAAGTACATGATGACAGAAGAGTCGGTGGAATGAGAGTGTGGAAGGAAACAAAAGTACCCTGAGAAAACGCACGTTTATCACAAGCATACTTACCTGGGGATCGAACCCAACGCTTAAGAGTTAAATGCTGTACCACTAAACCACCGTGCTCCCTATTATAATTTAGAAAAAACAAATGAAGGATGAAAGTATAATAATTGTGTAATAACTTTTTTTGCCCTTTTTTTAGAAAAGAAGTTTGTGAAATTTTTACATTAAATATTTTTATATTGTTCATGTAATTTTTTCATAATTTCCAGACACTGAATTTAAACTGCTGTTAGCAGACGGTAATTACTTAAGAGAAAGATTATGTAATGGTTATAGATTGTGATATTATGTCAATTTGTTTGATGTTTTAAAAATCAATAGGAAGTTATTTCTTCGTCAGAAATGTTTATCTAAAAATAATTTTTCGTTGTGCTTTTAAACTGTTAATTTTTTCAGCTTCATATTCTGGTATTAAGATCATCCAGCCATCATTCTATAAACACATTTTTTTTTTTACTTTGATTTTTAAATTTTGATCAAAAACAAATTTCATTTCTGTGTAATTTACTCGTGCCTTTCTACCATTATTCAGAGTTAGATTTTCCATTAGTTTGAAGATATAGTCATATTACTTTTAGGTTTCTTTAAACATATTAAGTCTTATGCTAAGTCACTGAAGAATGATTAGCGTCATACTAAAGGCCTGACTATTGCAGGAGACAAATGTTAGTCGAACTCTTTAATATGACATTAATCAGGCGTCAGAACGACTCTGCATATGGGCCAATACTTTTAGGTTTCTTTAATCATATTACTTTTAGGTTTATTTATTAAAGTCTTTACTGATTGCAACTACGTCCTTATCGTTAGCAGTTGCTACAGGCTCTAAAGCCTTAAGACTACGGTTTGCGTGCCAATTTTGCAAATGAAATGTTGCTGCATGACGATTAAGATTTTCTGGATCGTGTCGTCTTCAGTGATGAATCGATATTTCGCCTAGGTGGTGATGTGAACACCCATGATGTTCACATCTGGGGGTCAGCAAAATCGCACGAGATGGTACAGCTAAAACAAGACTCCCCTAAATTGAATGTGTTTTCTGCAATATCCCGGCGGGTAGTTTATGGGTATTTCTCGCCTATCGACTTGATGTGTGCCATGTGACGAATGGTGCTCGCAATGAACACTTGTAGCAAAAGTTATTTGAGTTGCTCTTTCATTTCATGTATTATTTATAATTGTATATGTTAAATGTAATAAATACTACTAAGCCTTAAAACTAGGGATGGCCACAAAGTTCCGGTTCCAGACCTGGATCCGTAAACACGGTTCCAGAACCGGATCTTAGGAACCGGATCCAGACCTCCCGGTTCCAGAACTGGATCTTAGGAACCGGTTCTATACCTGAATTCGAAAGCCCCCAAAGACCCGTAAAGGAGGCACAAAGTTCACCTTCAAAACACTGCAAAGAGGACCATGCGCTTGTGCCTTTCCTGCCCAGATCCGCTTGTGCCTCAGAAAAAATAATTGGTCCACCAGTGGGTGTTTAGTCAAATGAGTTGGCCAGTTTGCCTGTTTAGCCAATGAGTTTGCCAGTTACCCAATTTATTTAGCCAAATGAGACAAGCGTCCGCCGCCTGGGCGCCTGCCTGTCGCATCCACCATTTCATCTAGCACACTGTTCACAGCCTGCCAGCAGCTCGGGTTTAGCGTAGGGATGGTCACAAAGTTTCGGTTCCGCGTGGAACCGGTTCTTACAGAACCGGTTCAAGACCTGAATCCGAAAAACCGGTTCCAGACCTGGATCCGAAAATCTGGTTCCGGAAGCGGATTCTCTAGAACCGGATCTGTTCAGACCCGAAAACCGGTTCCACCAGGAACCGGTTCTGGCCATCCCTATTTAAAACCTCGATATTCATTTTGAAACATCCTATATATAAAGAAGAGGTCGATTTCTGTATTTTTCGCAATATATAAAACCGATATCGAAGTATTTCTTTATCTTGACTTGCTATCTTTCCTTGGTTACTGGCAACACTATGGATTTGATTTTGATTTCCGGTGGAAAACTTTCAACTGTTTAAAGAAATGAAATTATTCATAATAAGGTTCATTTTCTGAGAATCAAATATAACGTAATCTCTACGAGATAGAAGAATAAATAGTTCTACATACTCGAATGTCAAAATATTAATTACTTAATACCTTTTAATGTAGGATTAACTATTATTTTTATACAAATTCCGAAATAAAAATTAAATACGTATTTCAGAATTTCACTTTGAGGAAGAGAAGAAAAACCTCTTTGAAATTCGTATTGGAAAAATGGACAGATTAATACACAAAAGTAACATAATTATTTGATTTGTTGATTGTTTGAAAATTGTTAAGAGAAAACAGATTGTAAAAAGTAATTTGGTTAGGATAGGTGTGTGTTTTTTGAAAAAGAAATGTTAGTGAGATCTGCTGCTGTAGGTTAGGATAAAAATGGTATATTACTGGTGTATTTTCCTTCAAACCTAAGCAAAGTGTGTTAAGTTTAATCGTTGTTGTCAGCAGGTAGGCACGATTATAGCAAGTTAGTTTAAATCGGATTATTTTTTTTACTTTATCCTCCTCTGGAAAAGTCTCCTAATTCGCACCCTATATATATTCGCCTCGCACCTCTTCAACCAACAATTCTATCGTTTCTTTTCCTATTTCAACTATCTAAAAGATAAGATTTTGTATCCCAAGAAAACGTTCATTTAAATAACATGAGAATTACTTCATCCCCCTTTAGACCCCTAAAAAATTAAAAATATTCACTTTTGGCAATTTTCCTGTCGGTTAGTTCTGAAAGGCTACAATTATGCCAAATTTCATCATTCTAATCGTGCCGGAAGTGCCTAAACATTTTGGGGTGTAGAAGACGTCCCATATAAATAACATGGGAAAGATTTTCAGTTCTCCATAAAATCACTCTACGGTTTGAAATTTTTATTTCTGATGATTCATTTAGTTAACGCTAACGAAAAGATACAAGCATACCGAATTCCAAGTTTCTATTCCAATTCTAAGTATTTAAAACATGAGATTATAGGTCCAAAAAAGAGGCCCATTTAAATAACGGGAAAATTCTTCATCCAATCTTTAGACCCCCTAAAAATTAAAAATATTCACGTTTGGCAATTTTCCTGTGAGTTTGTCCCAAAAAGCTACAATCACGTCAAATTTAATCATTGTAGCCCTACAGCAAGTGCTCAATAATTTGGAGGTGTAAAAGGTGTTCCATATAAATAACATGGAAAAGATTTTTCAGTTTCCTATAAAACCACTTTAAAGTTGGATTTTTTTATTTTTATTGATTTACTTGCGAGATATTGAAGAAATAATCGAAAAAAAATCTCCCTTTTACGATACCCTTGCCGACTTTTTTCAAGGCGTCCTTCACTTGTGTCTGTAAAGTAACATGTACAGATGTTGTGAAGAATGACAAGGAGATTCATACTCACATATGAATGAATCGCTGTATAGAGAGCGCATCTTCAGCTAGTTTTATACTGGAAGTTGTTAGTTTCTTAAATAATAAATTCAAATTCTGGAAGAGACATCCCAGGATACATATGTCAAAAGATTCTGATAGGACTGAGAAAAAATATTCAGATTAACCGACTGCAGGATTTAATCGTGGGACCTCCCGCAGACTAATACCTTGTAAAATTTAGAAACAAAATTTTATCGAGAAAACATGAAAACTATGAAGCGGCTTCTTTTTCTTTCATCCATCACAGTGACAACAAAATCACTAGTACCATGAATTTCTATTGAATAATTACATGTCATTCTCTTTCTTGCTACAAGAACTACGTGAAACTGTTAAGAGAGAGAAATATCTAAATGGAGAAGGTCGGCCATAAATTTTATTTTTATAATCTTCGTGTGTGTGCTTTGAGAGAAAAATAAAAAAAAGAAAGATCATTTGAGTCTGGGTTAACTGTTCCATAATTGGGAAAAAATCTTTCAAAACATGCAAACTCAACGAGAAAGCAAGAAAGAAAAAAAAACTAACGTTTGAATAATGAAGTCACCATTATGTCAGCACGTGTACTCCAATCTTTTGTCTTTCTCGAATTTTTAATATCTACAATCAAAACTAACTATAGGTTACTTTTCGATGTAAGTGATACTTTCGGGAGAATTCCTGCTGAAAACGGGAAGTTTTAACTTGAAATTGATAATTAACTTCCACTGGTAGTAAAATACGGACATCATATTTTTCCCCATAAATAACAGAAATTGAAAGGCTCACGAGCTTTGTGACACGTGACTCGGATTTAGTCAGATCCATAATACGAGGGCTATCCAGAAAGTGCCAGATATTTTGGCCTATCGCGGAAGTGGGCGGGACTAGAGTTGCCATCTTGGTGTCAGAACATTGCGACACTCAGTACGCTTCCAGCTCTGGTAGCGTGAGGATTGTGACGCTCTTACTGTGGTTACTGTGACATGTTACAATGTGCGCTGTTACAATAGCAAAGCCCGCCTCTTTTGCGGTGCGTTTTGTGATTAGGTTTTTGTTGACCAAAAAAAGTCAATTGTCCATCGCCAACTGCGTGCGGACATGGAATAATGAGTGTTTTTTTCCACGACAACGCACGTCCACACACGGCCAATTGTACCCGAGAGCTCTTGGATGGTTTTGGATGAGAGATGTTCGATCACCCACCATACAGTCCGGATTTGGCGCCGAGCGACTCTTCCCAGCGATGAAGACATGGCTCGCTACACAACGCTTTGATACTGACGCCGAACTGGATGCCGGTGTAAGCCAGTGGTTGAAATAACAGACGGCAGATTTCTACCGCGACAGTATTGAAAAAATTGTGCCACAGTATGGTAAATGCCTTAATTTTCATGGCGATTATGTAAAAAAAAAAAAAAAAGCTTAAGAGTGTACCTTTCAAATGTAGATAATACAAATCGGTTTGTTCATTCTGTTACTTTTTTTCAAAAAAATATTCAAAACCTTTCTTACTTTCTGGAGAGCTCTCGTATATCAGACCCGGTTATCCGGTCGGACTTAGACAGACTCATGACCCGGAGTGACCCGAAAGACTAAATATGTTCTTACATTCGTGAAGCTGCTAATGTAATTCTGACAAACGCGATTATCTCCTCTCTCTCTCTCTCTCTTTTTCTTTCTTTCTGATTTCTCACTAAATCTAATTTTCTTTCTCGCTTGTTGCGTGCGTCCTTATTTGTGAAAGAATTGCACTGAAAGATAACTAGTAGGTTTAACAGAGGGTAAATGCGTCAAAATCACAGAAAAGATAAACTACACAATTTCCTTCTGAGGGATCGTCAATGTTTAATCCAGTGACCCTGTAAAACTTGTCGTGTAGATTATAAAAGATGCCGCTGAGCTCATACATTGTGTCGTTGGAACCTTCGTATGTAGTCTATGTTCAAAAATTCACAGTATTATTTTTCAATATTGGAAGACGAACAACCATGAAATTATATTTGAAATATTCAAAACATGGTACCTTGAGTAATCCACTATGGAATTCTTCAGTATTGTTGCGGGGCCGTTGATATTTTGGCTGTCCAGGGTCGCTGGAACTGTCTGCGTTACCAGTGTTGATATTTGGGTTCCTCCAGGGTTACCGGGTCTGATATTTTGGCTGCTGCAAGATCACGGGCGCTGATATTTTTCTTCTCCAGGGTCATCGGATCTGTCTGGGTCACCGAGCTGATGCAAGGTCACCGGATCTGTCTGGGTCACCGAGCTGATGCAAGGTCACCGGATCTGTTTGGTTCACCACGGCTGATATTTTGGCTGCTCTGTACACCGGATCTATCTGAATTTCAGAGACTGATATTTTGGCTGCGCCAGGGTCACCGAATCTCTCTGGGTTAAGCGGTCTGTACGGTTCACCGAGTTTATCTGGATCTGTCATTACCTTTTCGGTTCAAAAATCGCCATACAAAATCGTGTTGCATCAGTTATTGTCCTTTTCTCTGTGTTTTTAAATCCTATAATAAATATTCAGTATATTTAGTAATTATTAATATAAAGTCAGACAATGTAATAAATTCTGTTCTTCGAAATACATGTCAAAACATATTAGAATTTCTCATTCGCACACTAAAGGGTTTAATATATTCATACTGAATACTATGAAGACATGGGAGCCTATATGAATACATAGGCCATAGAAGCTACAGTATTTTTACTGTACTTAAAGTTATGTAATGTGTGTTCCCTTGTTTTATCTGTCTTGTAAAGCGACTATTCGTATTCCTATAATTGTTTAGTGAATCAACTAGATACTGTATACTTTATATCGTTTCTATTTACATCAACTCTGGAGATGAATATTCAGACGCATTGGCTACAGGGGCTATTTTCAGTAACAAGACGATCTACACTGTTGCTGATACATATTACAGGGTTGGCTTAATACATCAGACAACAAATCAAGAAACCGGAAACCCAACTCTTTTTGGAGATGATATTGCACTGTCGTCGCAAATCAGAGCCTTAGTTACAAGGACCTGCTATTTAATACTTTATTCAAAGTAAAAACTTGGGGGACGATGGCTCAGTGCTAGAGGCAGTGGCGTATTTAAGGGGGAACTTCCGGGCTTAATCCCCCCCGAAATCTTACTTACTATAGTAAATTATATGAAATATCTTGCAAAATTTTCACATTTTCAGGCAAAGCCCCCCCCCCGAAAGTTAGCAAAGCCCTCCCCGAAACAAAATCGTAAATACGCCACTGGCTAGAGGCTTACCTCTGGTGCGTAGGGTCACTGGTTCGATTGCCGACTAAGTAAGTTTATAGTGGACAATATCGTGTCTGTGGGATTTCTCGGGGTACTTCCGTTTCCCTCCACATTCTCATTCCACCAATTCTTCCATCATCATTCACTTGCCTTAACCATCGGCTCCTTTAGCCTAATAGGGCCTCATTGTGGGGGCCTTAAACTGAAAGATTTCATTTCACTTTCTTTCAAAGCAAAAACTGTATCACAGATTCTAAGGCAACTTGCCCTTCGTTTGAGTAAGACATGGTCAGGTACTCTGCAGGGGCGATGGGAACGCAATTTTTGACCACGATAATACTTTTGTTTATAATTTATCTTATGCTACAGTTTATATTGACTTGCAAGACAAAATAACAATCTTAACCCTTTACCGCATGCCGTGCCGCATATGGCACATCCCCCCTTTTTTTTCACTTTAGCTTTTGTGTGATATTATCAAATGCACCAAATGACTGTTTCGTCTGCTGTGTGAAATATTGACGTGTATGAATAAGAGATTTTGGTGTCATCTGGCATGTTCGTTGTGAGTTGTATTAGGCGGGGAAACGTTGACATGTAGTTTTTGTGAAGCAGTGGATTTTTGTCAGTGAAAATAACAGTATAGTACAGATATTACTGCATGAAGTGATATACATATGGCAAGATCCTTTCCCTGGAAAGTTTACCTTAAGAGCCTGCCTTACTAAAAATGATACGAAATTTACCATTTTTTTTTTTTTTTTTTTTTTTTTGCTTGATTATTCATCAGTGAAAGGAGATAATGAAATGCAAGTCTCCACAATCATAGATAATGCTATTCTACAACAGAAAATATGAACCTGAAGAATGTTCAGTGTTGCCATCCATAGAAATTACAGTGTTGCCAGAAAAACAATTTTCCTAAAATCTAAGTTAAGGCAGCGAGTAGAATAACAAACTCAACTGCATTTGATTACATATAATGTTGTTTTGGTTTCTTGTGAACTACTTTTTAATTAACATTATTATTTAGTTTTAATAACTGTATGTTAAAACTATTTTGTTTATTACAAACTAAATACAACTATTATTTAGAAATTAGTACACTGGAAACCAAAACAATATGATACGTAACCAAATGCAGTTGAGTTTGTTATTCTACTCGCTGCCTTAACTTAGATTTTAGGGAAATTGTTTTTCTGGCAACACTGTAATTTCTATGGATGGCAACACTGAACATTCTTCAGGTTCATATTTTCTGTTGTAGAATATCATTATCTATGATTGTGGTGACTTGCAGTTCATTATCTCCTTTTATTCATTAATAAACAAGTAAAAATGGTAAATTTTGTATTATTTTTAGTAAGGCAGGCTCTTAATGCATAGTGTGCCATATATGGCACGTACTTATTTCTCGTCGTAATTAAGTGAGAAATCTAAAATTTAAGTTTTAATTCATTTTTCAAGTTCCCATATGAGGATTTCCAATACTGATTTTTTTTTTCGCTAAAAGAAAAAATCATGCAGAAAAGGGTTAACGGCATTATTGCGTTTTCTGCATAGAATTGTCCACAGCAGTACACAAACAAATGAATACTATTTCGTTTCTTAAATGGTTATGTAACCGGTAACTACATACATAATCTTACATCTCTTGATAGCTGTTAGTTTATTGGTCAGGAAATATCTTCAGGAACAAGGATTATTATCACTGACCAGTACACGTGTTGAAGACTATAAACTATGTGTAACTGGTACAGATAATTACCATGTAGGCCAAAATATGTCTTCGAGGGGAATAATGGTATAACATTTGCTGTATTATAAAGACATTGTCGTTTCCTTGTTTGCTTTGTTAAATTTTCAGTAGCATTTTGCTCTTGTATAACACATGATACAACTTCTATATTCATTATACTTGCTAATTAGATGATACATGTGTGGTAAGACAGCTTTTTTTGACAAATGAAATATAAATATTGTTAGTTACACTATTACATACTGAAAGTGTGAGAAATATAACTTTTAATTCAACGTCCCAATATTATGCTTTCTTTCTTTCCTTTTTAAAAAATTTAACGTCCTACGTATTGTACCAAGGCTAAAGGAATCTATGATGACGAAGTTGATGATAAGGTGGAATGACGAAAGCGGGGAGAGAACTGAGATAAAACCCATGTGTATGGTGTTTTTCCATCTCCAAATTCATTGAGCAGGATCTGAGAACAAACGAGAGACCCCACGCACTAGAGGTGAGCGATCTACCACCGACTCATCAAGGTCTCCAGAACTAAACTATTTGAACTAACAGAGAGGCATAAGTAACGATTATAAAATAATCGAATAAAAACGTGGAAGGAAAAAGGGTAAGCCTGAAAAAACAAAAAGTCACATATCCTGAGATCTCTTGCACCAGAGATGAGTGCTCTCACAGATATATTTTCAGTATCACAAAAATAGGGATGATTTCCGCCCTTAACCTTATCTTGCATCAGAACAAAGTTCTTTCACAAATATATTTTCTGTGTCACAAAAATAGGAGCCGTTCCCGCAATTACTCTTCTTTTGCACCAGAAGTGATTGCTTTCACAGATATATTTTCAGTGTCACAGGAACAGGGGCTATTCCTACCTTTACCCGTCTGTTGAACCGGAAGTAATTGAAATATTCCATTTCCGGCTTCAATATTGATCCCCAACGAACAAAAATGACCAGAGATAGCGAGAAATATTTGTTTATGGATTTAGCGTCCAAAGGAAAGATTCAACTTCGTGAAAATCCACGAGAAGACCCAGGAACATGATATTGTCCAGTACAAACTTACGTGGCCTTGAATCGAACGAGGGATCCTTCGTACCAGAGGTGAGCGTTCTACTACCGAACCAAGGCGTTTGGTGCCCATAGGCAAAATCCCTAGTGACGCCTCTCACCCATCGAATAGGCTCCATGCATGACCATCTATCTATAAGTTATGCATACGAGCAGAAACGGTCATAAACCGAAAATTATCTGTGGGAGGGTATTGACCGTTTTTCTTTTTATATCATTGTGGTATCTCTTTTTACTGCGTGGCTATTCGAAGCGTTCGCAACGCTTTTTTATATAGCTATACGTACGCTTGAAATACGCTGACCATGTATTGAAATGTGCATGGCTAATCACAATGCGTTACAAACGCTAAATCAATAAAACGCGCAGAATACGTAGGCTCGAGCGTATTTGGTGCGTTTCGGAACAATAGACCGCCTGTTGTTTCGGAATCAGTAAAAGATTTCCAAAGGAAGGGAAAAAAAAGAAATACGTGTTGCCAGACAAGGAGATTTTTAGCAAGAAAGAGCTGCTTGGAAGATGTTTTGTGCAGAGTATTGGAACCAAAGGAAATTCCAAAAAATTGCTAATCATAGAAAAATCTATGTAACACAATAGGGTTATTTCTCGTGATTCGCATGAATGAGGATAAGGGTGTGGCAGTAAGGACTGGAAACCCTGACTGGTTCACAGTATGATTTATAACTCTGGCAAAAGTAAAATTATCGAGAAGACACCTTGGTTGCATTCGCTGCGGTGAGTAACGCATCCGAAACGCATAATCGAATAGCCACACGCTAAATGTAAACTGGACAGTGTGTCCTGTTCATTAAAAATATACTCCTGTAATATTCGTTTTTTTTTTTTTGCAGTGGTACTGTAAATAAACAGTAATGTATCAGCCAGTATTACCAAAAGGATTTCAAATGAATTTATCTATATAGTATGTTACGATTTTACATAATTATAAAATAAATAAATAAACCTTGTGAAACCACTTATAAGCAGTTTTCTATTTTCAGTTTTTTTTTTTTTTATTCGACAAATTGTATACAAAATCAGAAGTGTTTCTTTCTCATTTTTGGTTCTGCAAATTCTTTTATCAGATCAGAGATGTTCTATTTATGAGCAAAATTTTCATCCGGTAGAAGTGTCTTTTTGGTGCTCCCCTCCACACCTAGTTCTAGCCTATATTTTATTTTATTACAGTGGTATTAGGAAATACGTTCGAAACTTTACTTTAGGGTGCTCGTTTGGACGCCCCCTAACATTGGCGCCCCGGGCAGTTGCCCGACCCTTGGTGCTTGTGCTTGGTTCTGTGTAGCTACGGTACGTGGCAATTGTGCTGTGCCTCATAATCATGGCAATACTTTTTAACTCTTGTTAATCCACATCTTATAGGTCATAGAATTTGTCATTATTGTTGAAGTCTGTTGTGCAGGGGAATTTTATTTAAAGTTAATAAGCTCAGTACATGTAATATAGGACTGATATCCTATTAATACTGGAGGATTAATTTCTTAATCATACAGTGCTATAACCTCGACTAGTTTACAGTAATACCCAAGGGCGCCCATTAGGGGGGCAAGGTGGGGCGCCCGCCCCCCCTAAGAGGAAATTATACTTGAGAATATCGAAAACCCAATAGAATTTTTACATTAGCTACAGCAAAACTTGAAACTATATTTGAAATGTCACTTATACTTGACCCCCCTTGGAAACCATAACATGGGCGCCCTTGGTAATACCAATGATTTGATACGCAAATGTAATAAACTGCGAGTGAAGTGAACAGGAATCTTTATTCTTGCCACGCTCGGAAATGAAGACCGCGAAAACTTTTGGTTCCATTTATATAATTTGCTTCTATTTTATTAAAAACCTGAGGCGTCCCCTAATATACCGAAACGCTCTGCGTCCGTAGACAATGCCTACCCTGTCTACCCTATTGCTACGCCACTGCTCCCAAGTGTAAACATGTTTGTAAAGCATTTTGAGCATTACTTAAATAAAATGAAGTGAAATCTTTCAGTTTAACGTCCCACAATTATGCCCTTTAAGCTAATGGTTAAAGCAAGTCATTGATGATGGAATCATTGTTGGAATGAGAAAGTAGGAGGAAACAGAAGTACCCCGAGAAAACGGACAGACACAATGTTGTTCACCACAAATTTATTTGTCCGGAGATCGAACCAGGGACTCCACACAGTAGAAGTAAACGCTCTACCACTTCGCCACCGTATCCCCATATTACTTAAATAAGGACAATCTCAGAGGTTAATTAGCCTTCAGTTGGGAAATGAAAGGACTTTTCATTTAAAAAAAAAAATACTATGGTAATCAAAATAAAAGCCGTCCGCAAAGTATGAGGGTTATTCAAAACTTATCTGCAATTTTGATATAATTCTTCTTACATTGTTCACACCAGAGATGGGCACCCTCACTCATTTTTGCCCTGAAGAGGGCCATCCTCGCCCTCACTCACCCTCATTTCGGTAGATGAGGGTGAGGGTGTCTGAGGGTGAGTGTGAAAGAGTCTATTGAGAGTGAGGGTGGCTGAGGGTGAGGGTGTGTGAGGGGGAGGGAGAGGGATTTGATTAAGGGTGAGGGTGTCTGAGGGCGAATATGAGGGAATCAACTGAGAGTGAGGGTGGCTGAGGGTGAGGGATTCAATTCAGGGTGAGACTGAGTGGGGGTTAGCAAAAATGCCCATCTCTGGTTCACACTGACCTCTGTTCTCGTATAGTTTAGCTATTGTTATGCTGTTATGGTCATGCTATGTAAGTTTGATCCTAATTCCTATATTTGTCTTCCTTTTGTTGCCGGTAGATCATGGCCGCTCCATTAGAAGTCTGCACCAAAGAGAAACAACGAGCAGAGATCCTGTTTTTGTGGGTCGAAAGGTGTATCAGGGGCCGCAATCCATTAAAGACTTTCGGCACCATATGGTAACAGTGTCTTGACGCAACTGAGTGGTGTCTATGAATGGATTGAGAAATTAAAAAAAAAATGTCGCACAAGTGTTACGCACGAAGAAGGACCCGGACGAGCATCTAAAGCCACAAATAATGGCAACATTGAGCGTGCGTGTGTGACTATTGTGCCGATAGTTTTGATGGATTGTGGCCCCTGATACACCTTCCGACCACAAAAACAGGATCACTGCTCGTTGTTCCTCTTTGGTGCAAATTTCTAATGGAGCGGCCATGATTTATCTGCAACAAAAGGAAGACAAATGGAGGAATTAGGATCAAATTTTCATAGCATGACCATAATAGCATAAGAATAAAATAAAGAGGACAGAGGTCAGTATGAACTAGGGATGGCCAGAACCGGTTCCTGGTGGAACCGGTTTTTGGGTCTGAACGGATCCAGTTCTAGAAGATCCGATTTCGGAACCAGTTCTTCGGATCCAGGTCTGGAACCGGTTCTTCGGATCCAGGTCTGGAACCGGTTCCGCCTGAACCGGAACTTTGTGGCCATCCCTAGTATGAACAATGAAAGAAGAGTTATGTCAAAATTGCGGAAAATTCTTGACACACCCTCGTACAAAACTTTAAAAATGCCTCTGTAGATAATAAAACTCACAGAAATATACCTAAAAGTGAAAATAATAGTTTAAAAAAATGGAATACCAAACATGCTTCACATCACGGAAACGCCCTTTTTTCTTTTTTTTATTTTCTTTTTCTTTTTTCTTATGGAATCAAGGGAAAGCAGGAATGTTAAAGAGTTAATAGCGTGCAAGAAAATACCATTAAACTCACAAACAAACAAAAAAAGAAAAAAAAATAGCAATTTGTAGTTTCGTTGTAAGAAAATAACAATGAATTAAAAAGCGAAACAAAACTCAATGATTTAAGAACAATCTTCTGCACGCATCCAACTATTATTATAGCATCGTTTACTCATACGTTATATAGATATATAAATTTACTTGTTTATGAAAAAACACTGTATTGCTTCTTGAATTTCATTACAATACTATTCCTCCCATCCTTCATGACATGTACTACAAATTACGTCTACTTGAACTTAAAATATGCTCGTTAACTCTGGGCTCGCCTTTAAACACGCTATTTTTGCCAGCATGTGCGACCGACCCTTTAAACGTAGCCTAAAGATATAATTATCTACACGCACTATTGACCAAATATAATCATAGGGTCTTTTTTTTTTTAATGACGTCACGAATCGATAATGTGGATTTATTCAGGCTGTTTCGTTTCTCCTACAAGAAAACAATTTTATATACAAAAAACCATGGAACAAACTTGTTATTATTATTATTATTTTAAAAAAAGACAAGATTGCAGGTTCGATTTTTTTTCTTAATTTCTAATGTTTTTGTATAGTTTGTCAAACCAAAAACTTTGGATAGATAAAACTTTCTGTACAGTTTTATTTTTCTAACTAAATATGTTCTTTTAAGAAATTTTCTTTCAGAAACTAAATAATATTAGTTTGTTGTCAACTGTGGTTTACTAAAATTTTAACTTAGTCTTTAGGATAGAAAAAAGAATTGGTCATTATTTTTGTATTTGTTTGGTGTGTTAATAAGCTTCATGATTTTCAACCACTGCAACAACGGTATATAGCTGTAAATCATACAAATGTATATGATTGTAAATGTATACAGGGTGAACCTGAAAGATGTGTACAAACTTCGGGAAGTGATTCGTGATATCAAAAGAAGGCGAAAAGTTCTCTTTTAACGAAATTTTATACGAAACTGACAAGAGACCTAGGCCCTCATTTCGAAGCTGTTTGCATCAACGCAACCCAATATTTGCGTATTAATTTGCGATCGTTAGCATACCACCTACAATTACTTCTTGTATAATTTGCGTTGCAATTCACAAATTTTACAATGGTTGTTACTGAATAAGGACCCACCACAGTTTAAAGGTAACCAAGAAAGTTCTGTCGCTTTTTGTGGAGGTCTGTGTTCAATTGGCCCTCACACTGTGAGTTGAATGCGAGTGGAGATAAGGCGAAAGCCAGTTGCTGATGTGGGTATATCCAACATACTATCTGGTTGTGACAGTTCAGTTACACCGTGAACTTTCGTAAATACCTCCACAGCGTCATAAGGGCGTGTAGGCTATATGAGTTCAAACTGGGGTCAAACGCTGCTGCAGCGGGGCGGAGGACTTTGGTGAGTGTGTCGTGATTACGCGGACAGTGCAGCGATGGTTTAACAAGTTTAAGGACGGTGATGGAACACTCGAAGACGCACCACGTCCCGGAAGACCAACACATGTTCAAAATGATCTGCAGGCAGCAATTTAGGCGAACAGTGGCCATACATGCGAGAAACAGGGACTACAATTCAGTGTGAGTGGAGAAACCATTCGGCAGCACCTCCATCAACTTGGGAGCCACTACAAGTTGGGTCGATGGGTCCCATATTTCACTCCGGGCAGAAGGCAACGCGAGCAGACACCTGTGTCTCTCAGCTCCCTCGTCTGAGGAAGAAGCCATTTCTGGACAGGGTGTTGACATGTGATGAGAAGGGTTCTATACGAAGCTCCATCATTGGTTAGCATCCCATGAACTGGTTCCAAAACAGCCGAAACCAGCACTGCATCAAATGAAGGTTCTCCTGTGTGTTTGGTGGACTGCTCATGGCATCGTGCATCGGGAACTGCTACCAACTGGTCAGAGCATCAAGGCAACTGTATACTGTCAGCAGTTGAGCCGTGTTCAAGAAAAACTCAAAATTCTGGAGCCACTTCTGAATCGCAAAGGGTTCTTCCTGTTACAGGACAACGCTAAGCTCCGCGTGGCTAGGATGACCCGGGACACCATTCTACGTCTTGGATGGGAAATACTATTGCATCCGACATACTTCCCGGACATTGCACCGTCCGATTATTATCTGTTTCATTCCTTAAACAAACATTTTAGAGGACGCCAATTCAAATCCATAGTAGAGGTGCAAAATGCACTTGATACCTTATTCGCTTCACGGCCCACCAAGTTCTACGGTGATGAAATCCATGGCCTTCCAGAACCACGGCAGAATGTCGTCGATGCTGATGGGGACTATATTTGATCTTCCAGGTACGTTTTGGGTGATTTATCGATGTTCGAAGGTGATGGTTGAAAATCGACAGAACTTTCTTGGCAATCGCAAGAGAAACGCAATCTTGGAAACTTCTCACTACCTGCCGGAAGAATTTCGAACTACTACGGCCATGGCAAGATGGCATACAAAACTCGAGGATGTGACGGAAAGTATTTCAACACAATTTTAATCATTGATAGAGCTTTTACGCTCATGGAGTGATTTCTTATCGTTCGAATAATTTTGAAACACCCTTTATATCAAGTTATTTTAGTCACTGGTGCTTAGTGCTTTTGATCTTGGTTCCATTTGTAAATAGGACAATAACGTTAAATTAATCCACAAAAATATTCTCCTCTTTAGTGTATTGTATAAAAGCCTAGTCGTCTGCAAATCAGTCAAACTTCCTGAGGTTTTTGGTTGTATAATCATCATGCGCTCGATAACTATTTCTAAATAATTATTTTTTTAAAAAATAATTTTACAGTAAAATGATAAGTTTAGGCAAAAATGAAATAAAAATATTTCATTATCATTGGGCATATGTATCTATACAGAAGTTCCAGAGCTCTCGTTAGTATGGAAAGAGGTCAAATTTAAGTTCGAAGATTTGACCATAACAAACAGGAAAGCAAGTTAATAAACGAATTGTTTAGTAAATTATAAGGATCATTACACTAAGCTTTCGCTTTCAATCTTTAAACTCAGTCATGGTCTGCAGTTATTGCTGGGATATTTACCTATGAAACATTTATCATAAGCGTTTTCGCAAAGCTTAGTAAAAAAAAAAAAAAAAAAAAGCGTGATTTGTTTCTTGTACACTTTTTCATTCATGAGAAATTACTTATATCACTTTTTGGAGATATTAGTGAAACATTTAATTAACGAAATATAAGCAAAATAACGGGCCATTTTTGAAAAAAAAAAATATTCCGAAAAAAATTCACCTCTAAGACTAAATTACTTCTAAGAGCAATATATATTGCTTGTGATTTTTTCATGAAAAACCTTTTTACTATATTGCAGGGTTATTTCACTATATTTATGAAATTTCTACAAAATCGCCTGTCTTATTTTTATTATTTAGAAAATTGCTCCAAAAGAATTCGCAGAGAATATAAAAGTACAGTAAAACCTATCTTCAATTGACCCTTTATTAAACAGAAATTTGCGTCAAACGGAAATATTTCACAGTCCGATGAATTTACTGGTGAAAATCACGTTAAATTCTCTTCATTAAACGGAAACTGTATTACACGGACAACGGAAATCAAAATAAGCCTCTTAACGGAAAATTTCAAATTTTAGACATCCTATAAGATGTTAGATATACTTTTAGCAAACAGTCAGTGATGTGCAAACCGAAGCAAACACAACAGATATACAATACTTTAGTTGAGAATTATACGGAAAGTCTGAAAGGAGAAGAGGAGGTGGAGGAAGAAAATAAATAAGGCATTGAGTTGGAAGAAGATTTTAGACTCAAGACCTACAAAGATTGTATCAAAAGTTTAAAGGAACTGCAACATTTGTCTTACGTCGAAATGACATTGATATGCTTAGTGTAGTTTCTCAGGCTAAAGTCTTCGTGTCAAGTTAAGCAGACATACAATGTGTACAGAGAACCCACTTTGACTGTTGGAAAAATTAAGTTGTGTTTACAGTATTTTTTCTGTTCATTGTAAGGTTTGCATGTATTAATTCGTACACTATTCGTTGTAAATTGACTAAGATACGTACAGCATGTTTCAGTATGTCCATTATATTCAAGGATTTTTTTTTTTTTTTTTGCATACGTCTACCTTCATTAACTGGAAACCTATCTTTAATGGAAATTTTTGCTTCGCCATCTATGGCCATGTTAGCCCGTCACACATATGAGGGATGACGTTCCTCAGTGATCACACTGCCCAGGGAATCGGGAAGGAAGAAAGTAATGAGGGAAGAAGGAGGCTGTCTGGGACCATCATGTTAGGTACCATCCCGGCATTTGTCTGGTGTGAATGAGGAAATCTGAGGGAAACCTCAGTTAGAACGACTGGCCTGAAAAAGCTGTTATACCTTTCCGACTGAGTGTTCCCATCAGAAATTGAACCCAGGACCGCTCGCAACAAAGACGAGAGCGTAAGCGGGACCACCAGTATTACTCTTGTACATGAAATGAAATTAAATCTATCACTTTTACGTCCCACGATTATGCTGGCTACGCTAAAGAAATGAACGAAATGATGGAATGAAGAAAACGGGAGGAAACGGGAGAATACCAAGAAAATGCAGATACACGATGATTGTCCATCACAAAGTCTACTTGGTGCGAGTTGGATTCGAACCAGGGACCCCACGCAACAGAGGTGAACGCTCTACCATTGAGCTACCGCGAGCATTACTCTTATATTAGTATTAAAATGTATAGTACTCTAATTACTAAAAAGTATTATAATTCCCAGCAGTATGACTGATACCATATTATAAAAGTATTGATGAAATATTGACTTCCAAATTATATAAACAAAATTGTTAGAAATGTTTTACAGATTTTTTGTCGTACAGAAAACTACCTTTATTTAGGAGGGTAGGAAATAACCTAAACCAACCCCAAAAATGGTACGGCAAAATTTCAGGTGTGGTTTCCTTGACCATATGACCTTATGTCAGGAAATGCATCGTTACAGATTTGCGGCCATTGAGCCGCCTGACGGTGCGAAATAGTCACATTCTGGACGCTCCTCGATGTGACTCAATTTAAACCTCAATAGCTCAGCTACTAATTAAATTAGGAAGATAATTTTGGTATCGAAGTCTTTCTGAAGGATGAAGCTTTCCATTGATATGCATTTTCACTGGTGGACGCAGAACCAAGGGCAACTTATCCAATACATCTGGAATGTGGTATCTAGGAAGTCTCGATAGGTGTTTCCCGTGAGGCTCTGAAGGAGTATGTGTGGGCTTAGTAAAGTGTCACCGATAATACTGTACCACACACTGAGAGCAAACTATTGCTGATGTCTCCTGGGATTGATCGCATGAGGATTATCGTCTGCTTAAACATGTAATTGAAGATGACTTCCCGTGTGAACTGAACCTCCTCTGTGAACATTATTACGGATGGGAAAATCAGATTAACAGTACACTGCTGGAGGTATCATTGGCACAAACGTATTCGCGGCAGATAGTCGGATGCTAACAAAGACTGCACTTGCTGCAGGTGATATGGATACAGGCTCGCTCGATGACATACACGTCATATCTGCATGTGGTTTACACGTAGTTTATCCATCAGGAAGACATTAATACCAAAATTATTTTCCTAGCTTAATTAGGAACTGAGTTATTGAGGTTTAAATTGAGTTATATTGAGGAGCATCCAGAATGTGACTATTTCATACCGTCAGGCGGCTCAATGGCCGTAACTCTGTAACGATACATTTCCCGACATATGGTCACTTGAACTTTTTTACTTGTCTACCCGTAAGGAATCCATCCCTGAAATCACCACACTTTCTTCTCTCCTATCGCTGCTTGAAAGTAAAAATTATAAGGAATAATTACGAATTGTGATTCGAATGTTTAGTCAATGCTTTGTATTCTTTTTTTCTAAAAATAGAGACTCATAAGAAGATTTCTAAGATTATTACTATTTCCAAACTAGCCTTCAACTTTTTCTCTTATTAACATCTGAGAGTTACAAATATCAAACAGCTGCAGGAAATTCTTTTATAATCAGGGAAGCAGTTATATTTTAAAAGAAAACAGCACATTCACCGTATCTAACACTTGGCAGAATAGAAAGATAAATTCCTCAACTGAATTGTTCCTCAATTCTGTAAAGGACATCATATGAAATGAACAGAAACAACTGTTCTGAGCGAGAGGTATTATAATATCTTTTATTTTTATTTATTTTTCTTATTTTATTTTTTTACCTGAAAAGTTACTTCCGTTTACATTTATCGAGTGCCTAGCTGAAAGAAAGGAACACAAGTGACACAGAAACAAAAAAAATGAAATTCCATTTTTTTTTTTTCGTTTGTGTTGGCGGATAGGAAATGAAAACACAGGTTGTCATCACTCTCCAAGTTGATTGAGAATGACAATTCGTAAATCAAGTTTTCCCCTGACAGGACGTGACTCGGAACCTAATTGGAACTACACGTTTCTCGCCACAAGACACACGATTACGCGGAGCTCTAGGTGATTTCTGTTCTGTATACTGTACGTACTACTACTATTATTATTATTATTATTACAGCACAAGCATCAGTGAGAGGGGACCATCTGTAGTTAAAACATCTTCCAATTCTTTCTGGTATATTTCTTCCTTCCGTACATTCTTTATCTACAGAGAAAAAGAAACGAAGAAGAAAAATATATATATAGGCATAAGAAGTCTATATTCCAACAGCTACGAAAGGAGAAGTAAATCAGAAATAACCACTTGTAGTTTTCGTGTGTTTCACATCTGTTGCTGTAATTGATTACTATGTGGGTGGCCCAGCCTTACAGGAAAGAAATTAGCATATTGGGAGGAGAGAAAAACTTCTACTTCTATAAAATATACCTGGCAGTACTCCTCGTTCACTTTCCATAAGATTGTAGATAGTACAGTCAGGATAAAAGTTAATATGAAAAAAAAAACTTATGCAATCTCGGAACATGTGGTCAAAAATCTATATATTAAAATGCTAGGTCTATATGTTTGTGGTC
The DNA here is from genome assembly GCF_964235325.1 of Thermobia domestica. Classification (NCBI taxonomy): domain Eukaryota; kingdom Metazoa; phylum Arthropoda; class Insecta; order Zygentoma; family Lepismatidae; genus Thermobia; species Thermobia domestica. The sequence goes on along the minus strand of NC_137458.1, from coordinate 299,813,684 downwards.
AAGAAACGTTTATATGTTTGTGGCCAGTTCTTTTGACAATATTTCAGAAACCACAAGCTCTAGAAAAATGTCGTGTTCTCTGATCAATTAAAAATTTTGTGTAGAGTGTTCAATTCTATTCGAATATATATTTTATTAAATGGCCGTTATTTCTTTATTACATTTTTTAGGGGTACAGTGGAAGTACTGATTTTTTTTTTAAAAAAAGTAAAATATCATATCCTACGAGTTATACTTTCCAACACCAGACATTTGTATACGGGGTTAGTAAATCTCTCAGGCGTTTGTTTCACGGACAAATGATAATGAAAAACGAAGGATAACCATTTCTCTAGTCTAAGATGAATCTTTATTGTTTGGACTGTTTTGCCCAATGAACACCATATAAGATCCCTGACATTATAATTAATTGTGTGTGTGTAATATATTTGCTTATTACATACTGAATGCAAGAAGACAAAAAAAAAAAACTGATTATATATGAATTAGAAACTCCAAGCGGAAGTAGGCTCAAAAACGTGCGAGATATTGAAAAAATAATCGAAAAAATTTCCCCTTTATGATACACCTTGCCGATTTTTATCAAGATGTTCTTCATGTGTGTCTGTAAAGGGACATGTACAGACGTTGTGCGGAATGACAAGGAGATTGAAGACCAAAAAAAAAAAAAAAAAAAACTGATTATATATGAATTAGAAACTCCAAGCGGAAGTAGGCTCAAAAACGGTGCGAGATATTGAAAAAATAATCGAAAAACTATCCCCTTTATGATTCCCCTTGGCGATTTTTATCAAGATGTTCTTCACGTGTGTCTGTAAAGGGGCATGTACAGATGTTGTGAGGAATGACAAGGAGATTCATGCTCATATGTGAATGATGTGCTGTGTAGAAACTGCAGGTTCAACTAGTATTTAAGTAAAAATGAGTTTAAATGTATTACTGTAGAAGTTTTTAAAGTTTTTTTTTCAGCATAGAGAATAATTGGAAAAGGGTTCTTAACTACATGTATTTTACTTCTAATTGGAATGTAAGCAGTTTTTTTCCGCAACGAAGGCAGTAATGGAAATACAAATTATTGGAAAACCCTTTAGCAATAAAACAAAAAAGCATACTTCGCAACTAGGATTGCCAGAATATGATGCTTCTTCTGGATACCTTTGGATGCTTACTGGCTCATAGGAATTTAAAAAGTGGATTAATTGTGGGAAAAGCATATAACTTCTTCTTGGACAACGCCTTCTCGTCATGAATTACGTTGAAGGCACTAAAAGCAAAAATCTATTTAAAAAAAAAAAAAGATAGTCCTGCTCAGTATATCTTTTGAAAGGCAATCACCGAATCAAAGGATTCGAAAACAAAGTTCTATGATTAATGTAAGTTCTCTAATTCCGAAAAATAAGTCGTCCTTCATAGATTTCTGAGCAAATATTTATAACTGTATTGAAAAAAAAAATCACACCCGCCCCACATTTGATGATCCGTAAGCTGGGAATCAAAAACCTGCACGCACATCCACCCATGCCAGTATAATAGGTCAAGATTTATCACCATGCCAAGTTTGAATTAGTCCTAGAAGCGACAGTCCTATTAGCGACAGGAACTGTTATCTGTCTTATGAACGACCGATTCATTTACATTCAGATGATGGAAGATTATATGATTCTCTGTCATAAATTATGTTTGCCTCTGACGTTATTAGCGTCCCAACAACCTTGCTATGAAAAATGTACGTGCGAATGATACTGTTCGACTAATACATTTACCCTCTACTGTGAGTGCAAATAAACGTTATCTTAATTTTGAGTCAGATTTGACATAAAACATATCAAATAACTTAACGAGAAACAGGGATATTTCCTTGAAAAGTATATTCCTATGTAATTAATTATTGAAAATCCAATTGTAATATCCCCTTTCTTTAAAAGCTCTATTTTCTGTACTTAATTTAATTCAAATCTAATTACTCACTAAGCAAAGCAATATATTTTATTTTGGAAAACTTAAACGTGTAACAGTTTCGCCAACTACACTAGCCTGCGATGATTTTATTGCATGAGTGCAATATATTTCTGTGATGTGGTGATTGCTACCTAAGCCTAAAAGTAAGGTTAGTTTTGTCTCATCACATCACATTTTGTGACAAAATCGAGATAATAATTTTACCTATTCAGTCATATGCACCTCAAGCAAGGAGGACTAAACATCCTGATTGCCTGAAATGCTATTACTCTCATGGCGTGAAATGTTGTAGCAGTAGCTAAACAACAGTTTATCGTGTCCGCCTAGTGGTATGCTATGGTAGTAACGCCTAGCGGCATTATTTTGTTTAGTATATTGCTTTTCTTGCGTATGATTTCGTTGTAAACTACCCAATTGTGCTCAGTGCTTTGAAGTCGCTAATATCGTGGTGTGTGTTTAGTATTTAGTGACAAAGTGAAGTGCTTGTTTTCAGACATTTCGGAATGCAGCGTCGAGGTTGTAAGAATAATCCAGATATATTCTGTTAAATATGTGGGATATTTGTGCCCATGAAACAACGGCGCAATATAACTTCCTTTGTGCGAAAGGCTTATCTTGTGTATTTTGGTATAGCATTGGGAGATCAGGACAAGTCGTGGGCGCCACATAAGTTTTGTCGAACATGTATCGAACAACTGAGGCAATAAATGAAAGGTGAAAAACGAGCATTGCCGTTTGGAATCTCCAATGTGTGGCGTGAGCCTACTGACTACAGCACCAATTGCTACTTTTGTTCACAGGGGAACAGGGCTAAAATTGTTTACCCAAATACAATTCCATCCGTCAGTTTACCAGTATCTCATGGTCCTGACATACCTGTACCACAGCCACCAGACCAATTAAACGAAGCCTCTTCCGAATCTCCTAGTGACAACAATGACGATTCGGACTTTGACCCACAAGAATCAACAGAGTGGTTTAAATTATTTAGTTCGTGACCTAGGTCTCATAAAGGAATCTGCCGAACTATTGAGATCACGACTAAAGAAGAGAAACCTGTTTGTGCCTAAGACGACGTACTATTGGTACAGGCATTGTGAACAAGAATTTGCTGCTGTCTTTTCCAAAGAAGATAATATAGTATTTTTGAACAAAATTCCGAAGTTAATACTAGAATTAGGATCGCCTGACTATGATCGATCCCAATGGAGACTTTTCATCGATGCTTCCAAGAGGAGTTTGAAGGGTGTACTCCTAAACGACGGAAACAAGCGAGGATCCATTCCAGTTGCTTATTCTGTTGTCATAAGGGAAAGCTACAAAAACCTTGATTGGTGTTGAACAAGATAAAGTACAACGAACATCAATGGCAAATATGTGGGGATTTTAAGGTCATCGGTCTTCTGTTGGGTCAACAGTCAGGCTATACCAAATTCCCATGTTTTCTGTGTGAGTGGAACAGTCGGGCAGGGGCAGTCCACTGGACTCAAAAGGAATGGCCAGATGGGCAGTGAAATGTTGGGTCGAAAAACTTACAACGCGCAAATCTTGTTAATGCACGTGATATATTGTGAACTCCCCTTCACATTAAACTTGACTCAAAGAAGCAATTTGTAAAGGCTCTAGATACTGAACGTGAGTGCTTCAAATATCTGTGTCAAAAATTTCCTGGCATCTGTAATGCAAAAATTAAAGAGGGCATCTTCGATGGTGCAGATATTAGGAAACTTTTTGGTGACAAATTTTGAATATGTCATGAACCAGAACGAGCGTTCAGCATGGCAAGCTTTCCGAGATGTAGTGAAAAAGTTTCTTGGCAACAGAAAGGATCCAAACTATAAACACATGGTGGAAAGAATGCTATTGTGTTTTAAAGAATTGGGTTGTAAGTGCATATGCTGCTTTCCCATTTGGACTATTTTCCAGACAATCTTGGAGTCGTGAGTGAGAAACAAGGAGAGAAATTTAATCAGGACCTCAAGGAACTCGAACATCGTTATCAAGGAAACTGAAATTGCAACATTTTTGCCGACTACTGCTGGTTGTTGCAGAGAGAAGATTCTGCCACTAGTCACAAGCGTGCCGCGACAAGACGCAGTTTCTCAGGGAAGAGGTATAAAACCCTCTAGAGTGGAGTTTTTGTGCGGCATATCATGACCTATGGGTGCGTTATTTCCTCCTTTAAAATGGCGCAGATGAGAGAACAAATTCAAAAACACTATGGAGTTTATGTTTGCTTGCTTTAAGAGTCTTGTTGTTTTGTAGTGAATGCTTATCCATAAACATTGCTTCTTTTTCCCCCGTTTTCTTGACTTGTTTGTTTCTAATATCGTGATTACAAGTAAACTTACTGTCGCATACAGCACTAGAAATACAAATATAAGATATTAATATTGTTTATATTAGTGAGTGTACCAGTTTTTGTAGCAGTGATATGAATAGCAATAAACCATTAGATACATTGGTATTGGCAATGTTGATATGCAATTTGCAAGAAAACCTGATGTGCAATGACTAAACCAATTTTTGTTCTGAATTCAGTACACCCGAAATATGAAACGTGGCATACTATATTTCATGCAATGATCCAAAAGTTAAAATTCGCAGGCTAGTGCTATCTATTTTTAGACTTCCTAAGACTCTATGAATAAAATTAGAAAAATATTTCAATAATAAAAGACATCTTTTGAGATCTTTTACATCTGTTGTTGTTTGTAATTGTAAAACGGCTGGAAGAAATGAGACCTCTAGAAATGTAAGCTTTTCATAGTACCTTTTGTTAGGTTCTAAGTCACACTAGCGTCAAACAAGTTAAAGAAGAAGGGACCTTAACTTCTTCCATTAACTTAGTATGAACGAATCGGTGACTCATAGACCAATTAATAGATGGAATCGGTCGCTCATAGGACAGTTCCTGTCGCATATAAAACTGTCGCAAGTAGGAAGGCACCCCAAGTTTCACCCAGATTGGGTGAGTTTTTTTTTTTTTTGCCTGTACATCATATTGCACATGCTTATATAGTAGGCAAAGATCCATAACCGTGCAAAGATCCATAGATAGATAAATATATATAGTTATAGATATAGATATGGATAGAATGACATAGATATAGATATATTGTTAATTTTAACGATACGTAGTTTAGTATATTATATTGAAATTGCAAAACGTCTTGTAACAGAGAATGAAATAAGGTAACATAACGATTAATTTTGTGTATTCGTTGAACACATGTAATTCCCAAATCGGCCTTGAATCTTAATGTTACGAGAGCGTTATTACAGCGTAAGTGAAGTTAAAATATGCAAAAACTCTTGTGTAACTATCAGGTGTGAAGTTCATTAAGGTAATGACTGGAACAAAAGTAATAAAAAATTAATAAGCCGTAAAGTTTATCGGAGGATTAGGAAGGATAAGAGCTACAATTGCCTAAGGTAATTTTGCACTCCGAAAATAGTTATTTATTAATGGAAGCTTAATTTCAAATCTTCTACCTTCTGTCTTTATTTGAAAGATGTGATATTTCTCAAATTATTTACATTATATCCAGGACCTATCTAGAACACTGAATTAAGGCAGGAATGATTTTTTTAAACCTAAATTGAGCTCAATTTACATTCGTAGTTTCTTAGTAAACAAATGGTTATGAAACACTGCTTAGAACAAAACATATGAAACGCATTCTTCAATTGCACTGAAAAAAAGAAAGAAAAATATATGTGGCGTACGTAAAAACCTAGGTTACACGTGTAAATCCTGTAATTTTTGGACTTAATGTACAGCAAACGTATAACTGAAAACGTATATTTTATAGTACTTTCCGTACAAGTGAACTGTATACAGGCGGTCAGGATCTCACATACAGATAGACGTATGTAACATATAGTTGACGTGTGTAACATACGTATTTGTATGTAATATAAGGAAGATGTTAGATGTCGTCCATCCTGCAACGGCAAGTTCTAACGTATAAGCCGGAAAAGTATGTAGCATATGGATAACGTATGCTTCGTACTGATTTCCGTAGTAAACATAAGGATTCCGTATATTTTATACACTATACCACTGTCCAGATAACGAATTTTTCTCAGTGTATCACTGTTTAATGTGATCTTTAAAAGCTTCTGAAAATTGAAAATTGATTACATTATTAATACGTAATTCTATCAAGTAAATATACGTATAAACCATTCCTGCCTGCAGAAGACAAAATCATCTAGTGCTTTCATGAAAAGAAAAAAAAATTGAGAATGCTCAAAAAGCATCACCAGAACGAACTTAAAAAGAATTATATTTTTTTTCAAATTTATATGAATTTGTATATTAAATTTGTTTGATTAAATTCAATACATAATACAGTTACATATTTGGAACCTGCGTATTAGGGAATCTATTGAATTAGCTATATTGAGCTATCACTTTTTATCACCGTATATATATATATATATATATATATATATATATATATATATATATATATATATATATATATATATATATATATATATATATATATATATATATATATATATATATATATATATATATATATATTGAAAATGCAAATATAACCATTGGTCATCGGTTACTATTTGGTACCAAAATATTTACCATCCTCTTAAGTATTGATCAACACCAATTTGCCCTCTCTATGACTTATGTTTCCAAAGGTATAGCTCCTTAAATCTCCCAAAATCGGAACTTTTTTTTTTTGGCTAATATCTCGGTGACGCGAAAAAATCCATCATTTTGTCAGTTTTTGATACTCTATCAAATGGAGGGCTCAAAATTAAAAAAAAAAAGCAAATAACAGACACACACACAAACAGACGTAGAGTTTTCAGTAACGAACTTTTTAAGGTCATTGAATATAGCAGCAGCAAGATTTTCTCTCGTTCTCTTCTTCGAAAGGTTAAGCCTTCTCTAAGTTAAGAGTAGGTTAAGCCACAGCCTCATATGCTTAGCAGCCTTTTTCAACTCTGTGTAGGAAAAAAATTCTCCAACTGATCGATGATTTTTTAATCGAATGTTTCCGATCGTCCTCTCATCTTATCTCCCAGGGTCTTACCTTCGAAACTGTTCTGTAGAAGAACATCATGTCTGCACTGAGAAAAAAAAAATGTAGGTGACGTACTTAAAAAGGTAGGTTACATGAGTTTTTGGACCTAACGTATAGCAGACGTATAACTGAAAACGCATGTTTTATAATGCTTTCCGTATAACTGTTCTATCTATACGTACTTTCCGTATGAAACAATGTAGGCGGTCAGGATCTCACATACAAATGGACGTATATAACATATAGCTGATGAAGGTAACATAAGTATATGGATGTGCTATACGGAAAACTGTTAGATGTCAGACATTCTGCAACGGCATGATGTAACATCTAAGGGCAGTGCCTATGTAGCATACGGATAACATATGCTCCGTACTGATTTCTGTAGTAAGCAAGAGGATACCGTGTATTTGTACAATATACCGCTGTCCGGAGAACGGATTTTTCTCAGTGTGAGTCAAGGTGACCAGAATTTTCACTTGCGAAAACGGGACGCATACGAATCGGCTACGGGGGGGGGGGATATCTGACTTCCAGATTGCATTTTGGGACTCAGCAGTGTTCTCAATTTACAAAATACACAAGTAAGAGTGATAACACACCGTTTGTAACTTTGCGTGTACCACACGACAAATAATGATTCCCGATTGCAAGTTCTACCTTTTAACTAGTTGAACACTCAGAATCCCCACTCAATTCTCACTTGAACCACGAACAAGTTCACGGCTGAACCTTGGGAACGAGTGTTGGTACGGAAGAGAAAATTTGCATTGACGATTTATATCTTAAATAATAATTACGGGACACCTAGGTCATTTTTACTTAAAAACGGAACATTTAGGCGTCCCGTTCGAGAATCAGAATAAATCGGGACAACGGTTGGAAAAAAGGAATTGTCCCGGCTAAAACGGGACGTCTGGTCACCTTGGTGTGAGTGAATATCCAATTTGCTTTGTTTTGCGTACTTCTATTGCTTTAACTGATTGTCTTCTCTCAACTATTTCTTGCAATACGATCTCCTTGTTCTTCCTGTCAATCCAATTCTTTTTTATAATCCTCCTCCAAAACCACATTACCGTTGCTTCGAGTCGAGCTTCCTCCTGTTTTTGTTAATCTTCTCTTCAGGCATCAGATTTGTATGTCAAGACACTCCATAAGATATACAATTCTGATATCTGGAGATGATAGATGATGTTTATAGAATTTGTTCTTATTGTTCTCCCACTGGGAACCGAACACAGGACCATAACGTTTTTGTTGTTAAGCCTGCATCGTGAAAATGAAGTAATGGAAGAATTACATAGATAAAGAAGTAGTAAATTGTAATTTATCCAGTTGAAAGTACTTCTACATGGGATAGCATGGTGATTCAGTGGTAGAGCTCTTATCTGTAGTGTATGGGGTCCCTGGTTCGATCCCCGCCCAAATAAGTTTGTGGTGGACAACGTCGTGTCGGTGGGTTTTCTGGGGGTACTCCCGTTTCCTTTCACTTTCTCATTCCACCAATTCTTCCATCGTCATTCACTTGTCTTAATCATCATCTCCGTTAGCCTAAAGCACATGAACATGGGACCTTAAACCGAAACATTTCATTTCAATTGAATGTACTTTTAAGTATAGAATTTATTATGTATTTGTTAAAATTAGAAAAAAAATGAAATGAAATCTTTAAGTTTTACGTCACACGATTATGCCACCTAGGCTAAAGGAGACGGTGGTGATGAGAAATGAATGAAATGGTGGAATGAAGAAAGTAAGAGGAAACGGGAGAACCCCGAGAAAACCCACGAGCACGGTGTTTGTCCACCACAAAGTTCACACGGCACGAGCTGGGATCGAACCAGGGATCCCAAGCACCGGAGGTGAACGCTCTACCACTGAGCCACCGTGCCCCCTTCTTAAAATTAGAGAAGGAAGATATAATGACCAACCAACGATTGTTAAATTATTACTATTCACCCATCTTAAATCTACAAAGATATTTTGGGACCGCGGTGGCTTAGTGGTAGAGCGTTCATCTCTGGTGTATGGGGTCCTTGGTTTGAACCCAACTCGCGCAAAGTGAGCTTTGTGTGGTGGACAAACACCGTGTGCGTGGATTTGTCGGGATTCTCCCGTTTCCTCCCCACTTTCTTCATTCCACCATTTCATTCATTTCTCATCATTACCGTTTCCTTTAGTCTAGCCGGCATAAACGTTGAACGTTAAACTTAAAGATTACATTTCATTTCATTTTACAAAGATATTTTAAGTTGTATTTCAGCAACAACTAGAGTAAAAATCGACACTAAAAGACGGGTGAGTTTGAAGTTGGTATGTACATAACATGAATCTAATTATATGCCACTGTCTATATCTTTACAATCCTATCTCATTTTAAAAGTTAATCACGCACTAAATGCAAATTATGCAACATTTTGTATCGTGCTTGTTAAGTCATTAAATATCATTAAGTATACAAGTAATTATAGAAGAATCCAACCTTGAATTCTTTTCAAGAAAGTCATTTCTAATTCTTCGCGATGAATACATTTTGTAAGAAAAAACACTTTAATGAGAAGATCAGAGCCATACCCAGGGTGATGGGCAATTTAAGGTGCAAATGACAGTAATGACGTAATCGAAAATTAAATTTCTTATTACGTTGGACCACTCATTATATCATTCTTAACTCATGTACAGTATTAGAACTAGTAGACGTTAAATGGATCGGGGGACTTTGCAATCGGCCAGGGTTGCTTGCCTGGTTCTGTTAATTCGGTTATCTTGGTGGTAAGATACTAGGAAGGTATGCCTTCACCGCCTATGCTGTGAACAGGAGCGTCATTTCAGATTTTGCTTGGGGGGGGTCAAGACTCCTTCATATAAGTAAAATTTCGCGCCTTTCATTGATTTACTACTATTCTATTGATAATATATACATAAAACTCAAATTCGGGCGGGGGGGGGGCAATTGGTGCTTTTTTTGACTACATTTCATATTTTAGGACAATTTGCTTTCGGAATATAAAATCTACATAGTCTCTTATACATTTGAGCTTAATTTCACCCATTGTCCTCTAAGTCTGTCCACATCCATTGCAACTGGATAGGCTCTTTTGTAACTTGAACTGAACTCCCTTTCCATATGCTTACAAAATAGTCCACTGGTTCCGTTAAGGTTGGTGTAAAGGGACAAGTATTGCCGCTAGATGTCACTACAGTATTCGTATCTCTCTGATGTATTTTTTGCCTTTCACGAAAATTCACGATTTTTCTTATAAATTTCAACCTAGAGACTTTAAATTTTTCGAGTAGGAACTTCATAACCTATCTAAGGGAACAATCCGTGCCGATTTTTATTTAGAATTTTCTTTATTGTTGAAATGGCTTGATTGTTGAAAGGGATATCCAAACCTTTATCAATGTAACTGTTTCAACAATGAAGAAAATTCTAAATAAAAATCGGCACGGATTGTTCCCTTAGATAGGTTATGAAGTTCCTACTCGAAAAATTTGAAGTCTCTAGGTTGAAATTTATAAGAGAAATCGTGAATTTTCGTGAAAGGTAAAAAATACATGAGAGAGATACGAAGACTGTAGTGGCATCTAGTGGCGAAACTTGTCCCTTTAAACTAATCTTAATGCTGAGTCCGCATACAAGGATCTCCTGAGCCTCAAGTGACAGACCCTTACGTTCGAGAACAGAAATATTGTGCAAAATCAAATGCAACAGTCTACTTTTTCGGGGGTGGGTGGGTTTAGTAAAGTTATTTTAGGTTATTGTTTCTGTTACTGTTTCGGACCTAAATAAATATATTTTAGCAGTACGTTCTTAACCTCTTTTTTTTAGATACTTTTCGGCACGTTTTTTTCCCCTTTTCTGACCACAACTTTACAACTTAAAAATTCCCAGTTCTAAACTACCCTGTATTCCCACTACATTCTCCCACTGAATAATATGTGTATGCATAAAATATAAGCAATTTATTATCACTGCAAATAATGGTCAGGCATTTAACTTATCTTACCCTAGAGAAAAGGAGTGATGCACAAGGAAAACACTGCTCTTAGAGGATATTACTTCACGTTACGTGATAATAAGTTGTTCTTTTGTTGTAAATACTTATCTTATACATAACGTCACACGTGTTTGGACAACGGCATGAGCTCAGCAAGGAGAAACAAGTAAAACGGGAGGGGGGGGAAGGATAGATAATCTTGGAAATTTGTTGTGCAGATTGCGTGCCTAATAAACCGGACCTTTTGTTTCCACTGAATTCCTTCTCCTGGAACTAACTTCTTCGGACACACCTTTCTGCTTCCCACGCAATCACATAAAAATCCAACAACAAGATATCATGTATGAAAATAAAGGACAAAATTACAACATTTTTTAAAAATCTCCCTCCCTCTCCGCTTCCATTTTGTTTTGTTTTGTGTAAAATTTTCTACATCGTTGGCTAGCTCTCAAATCATGAAGTATTAAAAATGATGATTACAGAAATGTCATATCTAACCGAGTTGATACTGTCATCTTCTGTGGTGAATTTGTCTGGACGAATTGATAGTAACATTAATAAATACGAAATATTGATAAGGATTTTTTAAAAAATTCTAACCTGCTTTAATCGATGGTATTTTGTTAATTTATCTATGACATGAATGTAATGGCATATTAATAATACCATAAATTTGAGGAAAGTCTTATCTGCATGGAAGCATTAGGGATTTAGTATAAGCGTGACTAAAGGGAAGCTAGAGGTGGTCAAGCTCCCCCTGGAATGCGGTTTTCTCCTACAGAATACCGTTGGACCAGAGACTGAAATTTTACTGGTTAAAAACGTTTTTAAAAAGCATGGAGAACTGTTGGGAAATAGAATGCCTTTTACGCTAAGATGATGATTAAAACAAGTGAACGATGGTGAAAGAATTGATGGAATAGAAATGTGGGAGGAAAGGGAGTATATGAGAAATCCCAGGGACACGATGTTGTCCACATAAACTTACTTGAACGTGAAACGAACGTTCCTTTCAGCGATGAGGCTATATGAGATGTGGACCTACAGTTTAAAGTGGGATCCGAATCATATGAGCTCTCGCTAGGAATCACGCCAAAGGCGCGTATGCTAGTCGCTTAGTCACGAGGGAGCTTTATTGGAGGTTCGAGTCCCTCTGTAGCAGCATGGGTGGAATTTTAACTGTTCTCGATGTTTCTGTGTTCGTGTTTCTGTAGAGTCTAATAGTCATGAACACTGGTAGATAGAAAAAAAATACCCAGGAAGTTATTTTTTTTTAAAAAAAATGGTAGAGCGCTCACCTTTGGTGCTAGGGGTTCCTGGTTCGACCCCATCCCATGTGAGTTTATAGTGGTGAAAAAAAGTCGAACCAGTAAGTGCTCTCATGTTTTTCCTGTTTCCTTCCGAATTCTCATTCCACTAAATTTGCCATAATTATTCAATTTTACTGATCATCCTTCTCCTTTATCCTAAAGGACAAATTGTGGTACGTTAAAGTAAAATACTTCACTTTCAAATAACAATTATAATAATACTTTTCTAGTTGGAAACACTGGCGGATCCACGGGGAGGGCGGAGGGGTCGACCGCCCCTTCCAAAGGGTTTTTTGAACTTTCAGCATTTATCATTGGGAAATACTAATATGGTCTTTTTCCCGACCGATCAATCTGTGTGACAAGCATAGCAGAGTCTAATAAAAATGTGAGGTACTTAATAATACTTAATACAGACATATTTGAATTGTGAATACTTCTCTTCCTAGTTCCTTGGGGCGGTCACCATAAGCCCCAAAGTAGCGAGAATATGATTCAATCGTTGGACGAACAACTGTAATAAGGAGGGTAACACGGCTCACTCTTTGTACTAAAAATGTGTTATTGTGTCCTAGAAAAAGGATATGAAATGGATTTCGGAATTTCGGATTATAACCTCAATTGCCTTTACCTTTAAGAAAGAGAAATATAGAATCTTCAGCGCTCCTTACCGAAAAGCTCTCTGAATCTGAAGAGGAGACTTTTCGGTTGGTTGATTGATTGATATGTATTTAAGTTGTTTGTCAAATACGACGCTTTACAGAATGAGAACTAGAGTTTAAAGTTGGATCTGACCCACTGTAGTGCGTTCGATGCTCACTTACCGGGAATTAAACCACAGCACCTCATGCATCAAAGATCATAGGCACGTTCGCTATCTACTAGATCAACAAAGAGAGCCGTGACTTTTGGGGTACAACAAGGAAACATTAGGAAGGGATCAGGGATCTATTGTGACTTCAAATGGCATTCCATCTTTTCGTGAGAAATAACACAAGCTTGTTATTGTAATTCACACATAAAAGACGAAATCCTGACCTGAGTGAGTAACTTCGCACACGCCAAACCAATTAAGCTAGAAACTTGAAATTAGGACAGTATATAAGATTTGTTACGTAGGGTATCTCTAAGGAAGGATTTTCTTTAATTCGAAGAAAGGAAGGGAGAATGGGGTGGAAATTACTTTAATAAGATGTTCATCTCTTCGAATCAGTTAAGACTAGAGACTTGAAATTTGGCATTTGGATTTCTCATTTAAAATAATTTGACACACGTTTCAATTTTTTTTATATTGTACTAAGACGGAGAAAAAAAGAGATGGAAAGAAAAAGTGGCGGCGATTGCAAATATTATAATAAGATATCAATATCTAAGAATCTTTGAAGGTTAAAAACATGAAATGTCGTATATGGACTTTCCACTTAAAATAATTCAATGCGTATAGCAGTATTTTTTATATTTTACCTAGAAGGGAAGAAAAGGGATGGGGTTATTACTATTATTATTATTATTATTATTATTATTATTATTATTATTATTATTATTATTATTATTATTATTATTATTATTATTATAAGTTGCCATATCTCGGGATCCCTTGCGGTTAGAAACATGAAAGTTGGTAATTTGATTTTTCATTTAAAATAATTCAACATGTATTTTAACGTTTTTTTTTTTCACTTAACGTAGAAGAGAATGGGAAAAGTTGGGGTTGGTTCATTAAAATGCCTTACGAGGTGCTGGAATTTCGTGACAGTTTTAGCTCAATCCAATTCTATATGAAAGACAGAAGGAAGAACGCGAAATATTGTGCCACAGTACCATGTAGGAGTATTTGCTATATTGTGCAAGGCAGTATGTCGAGCAGATTGGGGATCTGGGGGCGAGCCCCACCTAAACGAAGGCTACTATAATATACCTAGGTAATTTTATTGTTGTTGTAAGCATAACTATAGTTATATTATGTTTCGTGGACCCCACACAAATATAGAGATAGATTAATTTTGTATTAATTTTTGTAACTGTTGTCCCGCAATTGTTACTCAAAATATAAATGATTAGAGCAAATTGTACACTGTTTCGTTAAAATGAATAATATCGTCAATACAGTATTTTCTTTTGTGCAAGTACTGTGCCAGACAGTGTATCTCATACGTTGCGGTGACTGTGTGTGAAGTGAATCATGAAACCGTCACGCCTCCGAAACGGAAGTACTACAGAGAAAATTTAATTTAAATCTACAGAGTAAATACTACCATTACAAAATAATAATAATAATAATAATAATAATAATAATAATAATAATAATAATAATAATAATAATAATAATAATAATAATAATAATAATAATAAAAACTTACAAGTTCGGGTCCCAAAGTGGAATCTGGGAATCAATTTTACACCCATTCCCCTCCAGCCTCGTATTCATATGAGTCCCATTCTTGTAAATTAAAATTCTGGTCACCTTGAAGCTACGCTCATCTTCGAGAAAGCGAACCGCCCCTCCCAAAGGATCCTTCTGGATCCGCTAGTGGTTGGAAATTTAACGTCCACTTTTAGTACCTGTGCTACAAGCAAATGAGACATGGACGTAGACCTTAGTGTAAAATCTGACCAATTGGACTCTCACCAGGAAATGAACCAGGATCTCCTTCTCTAAAGGATCGTATGCTAACTAAATAGCTACGAAAGAACTCTAATAGTATATTAGTACGAGGGAGGATCAGAAACTAAGGTTACAAGGCCGATATTTCTGGAGTTTCTTTTGTTATAGAGGAATGAGGCGTGTGCGGTAATTTTAATACATGGAGTTGGCAACTGTGCAGAGTTTCAGCCACCCACCACCTACGGCGCTAGTTGTACGTTAACAAACACAAATGGCGACTCGTTTGGAAAACTGGTCTCGCGAAGAAGTTCGCTCAATTATTCGATTTCTGTGGACGAAACATGTGACCGCGGCTGAAATTTACCGGCAGCTGGTAGATGTTTACGGAAAGACTGTTATATATCGTCAGCATGTCGCAGAATGGTTTCGATAGTCGTCCTTTACGACAACGCGCGTCAACATATAGTCCAGAATAGGGATGGCCAGAACCGGTTCCTGTTGGAACCGGTTTTCGGGTCTGAACGGATCCGGTTCTAGAAGATCCGGTTCCGGAACCGGTTTTTCGGATCTAGGTCTGGAACCGGTTTTTCGGATCCAGGCCTGGAACCGGTTCTTCAGATCCACGTCTAGAACCGGTTCTTCGGATCCAGATCTGGAACCGGTTCTTCGGATCCAGGTCTAGAACTGGTTCTTCGGATCCAGATATGGAACCGGTTCCTAAGATCCGGTTCTGGAACCGAGTTTTGGGATCTAAGTCTGGAACCGGTTCCTAAGATCCGGTTCTGGAACCGGGTTTTCGGATCCAGATCTGGAACAGGTTCTGAAAACAGGATCTCCGAGAACCGGTTCCTCGCGGAACCGGAACTTTGTGGCCATCCCTAGTCCAGAAGACCACCACGCTGTTGAAACAGTTTCGCTGGGACATCATCGACCCGTCCCTACAGCCTGGACCCCGTTCCAGACGACTTTCAACTATTCCCGCACTTGAAGGAGCACCTGGTAGGCCGTCGCTTCGGTTCAGATGAGGAGGTGAAACACTTCGTGACAGCATGGCTGAACAGGCAAGGAGAGGATATTTACCACGAGAGAATCTTTAAACTCATCCCACGATGTGACAAGTGCCGCATCTTCCCGAAATAGAAAAAAAAATCAAATTATTGAATTGTAACACGAAAGAAAACAATTCTCTAAGAAAACGATATGTTAAAAAACATTGTCACCTCGGAATAAAATTCTAGGTTCGCCTAAAAAATTATTGGGTGAAACATGTCCCACTCGTTCTTCCCTCTAGGGCAGCGTTTCCCAACCGGTGTGCCGTGAATGGGCCGCTGGTGTGCCGCGAGGAATCGAAACAAAATTATTAATTTTTAGAGGAATCAAATTGTAAAACGTAGGGAAAATTATATATTTGTATTTCACATTACTATGAATCTCTACTATGAATCTATAATTTTAAGTTTCATACCGTGTTACTGTTCTGTACATTTCTAATGTTGAAAAAAAGTATTTGTTATCATTGTTATGTCCATTATTGCTTCTTTATTCTTGAAGACTACTTCGTAACTTGAAAATTTAGAATACCATTCAATCCTTTGGACAAATTACCTACATTTTGTTTTAAAAGTAAAAGAGATTTGTTCTTTCGTTATTTAGTGATCTAAGATTGGACAGTTTTTTTTAAAAAAAAGAAAAAAGAAAGCGTACTTTCAAAAACCTGAGTCCAATATTTCATTGCAATTGTTTTTTTATTTTTAAATTAGAATGAAAAATAAGCATAATGATTTACCACGGAGAAAAACCAGTGATCGAGCTTTTTTCTCTGTGAGAAGGAGATCAATAATCACAGAAAAATACCACTGTGTTTTATATTTACAAATAATATCTATAAGTGTTCCGCGAGAATCCAAGTAACATCGTAGTGTGCCGCAACTTGAAAAAGGTTGGGAAACACTGCTCTAGGGGAACACGGTGGCTCAGTGATAGAGCGCTTACCTTTGGTGGGTGGAGTTCTTGGTTCGATCCCCAGCCAAGAAAGTTTGTGGTGGACAACATCGTGCCCATGAGTTTACTCGGAGCACTCCCGTTTTCTCCTAAATTCTCATTCCACCAATTCTTCCATTATCATTTATTTGCCTAAATCATCGTCTCCCTTAGCCTAATGGGCATAATCGTGGAATATTAAACTGAAAGATTTCATTTTTATACCTTCCTGTCCTCCTTTTACGACGCCCGTGTTCAGAAGTAAGGGGCTATGGCCCCTTAACAAAATATCTTATGTTAGTTACGCTAATGCTAGTAGTAGTACTAATTACAGAAATAGTAGCAATAAAACTAATTATTTTATCTCCTAAAGTATAAAATAATATAAACGCCTTCTCCAAAATTCTTTGCTTCATCCGTCACTATCTTTGACGCCATTCACCACCTACTTAGGACCCTCCTCAAGGTCTAAACAAGCCAACAACAACAATAATAATGAAAAAAGAGCACAACCACCATATGTTATGGAAGGTAGATAACCTTCAGTGCGTGAAGGTAGACTATTTGTATGTCATGTATTGGTACTTCGTGCACCGATCGACATGTATGCCTATAATATATAATATACTAACATATGAATTCTTAAGTCTTGTCATGGGAAATATGCTCTTGACTTAAACGTTCAGTAAATAATGACCGTGTCCTGTTGCTCGATTATACAAGTTCTCCATATGATGGCCACACCTGTACTCTCAATACTTACTCAATTAGGTTTCAAGTTGCAGGATTAAGTTTCATTTGAGATTTGCTTTTCTGACGCTTAATCATCAAATGGCATCGCAGTTTAAATCTAGTTAATGATATTCACTACAATCCCCACCCACTTATCTGGATTTCTGTAAATAGTGTGCTAACGATTATTAACAATGTAGCAATTTTGGAAAGTAAGTCGTCCATGGTCGTACCCTTGAAAATTTGGTAGGAGGAAATTTGCCGTTGATATATATATATACAAGGTGGTAGGTAATTCCACCGACAAACTTTGGGTGTTGATTCCTTATATGAAATGAAAGAAAAAAAGTTGTGATAAACATAGGTCGAAAAACGTCTCCCTTTAGAGTTATGAACCATCGAAAATTCGAAAAAGCATGTTTCGAAACGCCCTGCCTTAGAAACTATAGGACCTATCCCAAGCGGTTTAAGGAATTACACAGGAAGAACTAGTATGCGATCTATCTAAATATCTATGTTTTACCATCCTCCGGTATCGGAGAAATGAATGCGCCATTAGTACTTAAAGAAGTATCCCTATACCTCAACTTCCTTTTGACAGTTCGTTTCGCCGATAACGAACCACGGTAGAACATAGATATGTAGATAGAGCGCATACTAGTTCCTTTGTAATTCCTTAAACCGCTTGGGATCGGTCCTGTAGTTTCTAAGGCAGAGCGTTTCGAAACGTGAATTTTCGGCGGTTCATAACTCTGAAAGGAGACGTTTTTCGTCCCATGTTTATGAGAACTTTTTACTTTCATTTCATATAAGGAACCACTTCCCAAAGTTTTACGGTGGAGTTACCTACCACCCTCTATATCAGGGAGAGTTGAATGTAACCAGTGGCGTATTTGGGGGGGGGCTTCCGGGCTTAAGCCCCCCCCGAAATCTTACTATAGTGAAGTATATGAAATATCTTGCAGAATTTTCACATTTTCAGGCAAAGCCCCCCCCGAAAGTTAGCAAAGCCCCTCCCGAAACAAAATCGTAAATACGCCACTGAATGTAATATACAATGCCATTTTACCTGGATAGATGTGAAAGATTCGCTTACAGGGGGGAGTTTATCCAGGGGTGCACGCACCCGGGGGTCCAGTAGGCCCATCCCTCAAAAAATTTAGTAACTCGACATACATTTTTACATGTTCTTATTAAAACTATGTTTGTTTAACAGATAAATGATTGATATAACCTAAAGATTTGATCTCACATTTCATCTGTACCTAGGGGGGGGGCACGATGTCTTAGTGGTAGAGCGCTTACCTCTGGTGTGTGGAGTCCTTGGTTCGATCCCCGGTCAAGTAAGTTTGTACTGGACAATGTCCCATGAGTTTACTCGGAGTATTCCCGTTTCTTTCCATATTCTCATTTCTCCAATTCTTTCATTATTCACGTGGGTTAGTCATCCGTCTCCCTTGGTCTAAAACCCATAACCGTGGAACGTTCAACTGAAAGATTTTTTCCTCCTGAGAATACAAGTGTTAGTATTTAATAATTATTTATCTTCTTTTCAAGTGCAAAATAACAGTACTACACAATGTAGTGTCTTATAGTATTGAACCTCCTCCCACCTATAGAGCCCTCTCAACAACAATTTCTGGGTGCGTGCCTGAGTCTATCGTCCAATATCCAATCCTGCGTATTGAGCTTGGAACCACTGAATAATTTCAAATTGCGACTAAATCAGAAAATTCTGCCCAAGGCGGACTCAAAATGTGAGGACTGGGGGTTTGATACGCTAAAGGACGTTCCCTTATCAGGAAGACAAATAATCGCAATTTAATTGATTTTAGCTCCGAAGGAAGGTACACTTAATCAAGCTCGGGAGTCAAAGTGCCGCCGGAACTATCCTTGTAAGGAACACCGCTTTTAGACCTGATATAAGTTCTTATAAAAACACTATCTACAACAAAGCATTTTCAATGGTTTGATTTTCTCCTTCTGTCACCCCCAGCTTTAAAATATTATTCATGTGCATTTTTTAAATATTCTTTTATACAAAATTTTATTTGCTAACTAATTTAAATGTCTCGTTTCTCCCCCATTTCGAAAAATCTCGATGACGTAATTTAAGTCATAGACCCCTCTTCTGGACCCCTGATTAAATGTACTAATAATTGTTTCCAGATTTTTCATATAGTGCAGAAATTTAAAGGTCTGACATGGGGACACTCGATCAAAAAGGGTGTAACAGTTTTTAAGACTAGCCATCCCGAGTGAGGTTTTTCCTCGTTCACACAAGGAAAATACCAGGGTGACACCTAACATATAGGCCAGGGGCCATTTCCTTTCTTCCCCATTTCTCCCTTCCTCTTTCCCTGGATAGCGTGCTCCTCGAGGGACGTCATATGAGATTTTAGGCGGCCAGGTTTTTCGACCCTCTGAGATTTGGGGCAACGATGTTTCGAACTTGAGATTTGTTCGTATATTCTTCAATCAAGGCTTGTTTAGGTCATTGAACTTAATCGTAACAGAAACAAAGTCTCACACATGATGTATCCATTCCCCCCTTCCCTTCAAACAATTAATTAACCAAATAGCTGAAAATGCAATATTGTACATTGTTTTTGTGTTGTTATTCACCAAAATTTGTCAACATAAATAAATAAAGAAAGAAAGAAAGAAAGAAGGAATTGGGGAGTGGCTCTGGAAGAACTGGAACGAGAAAGAACAGAAATGACAGGCAGATCTCGTATATCTGTAAGAAATCTATTGTTTCATGGTTAAATTACTCATTACATGTATGTATACGCACGTAAAGTAAATGTATGCAAATCATGTGCGAGTGGGAAAAAGTCACGAACGTTCCGATGCATTGCATAGCATACATTACAAACCTCAAGGCTCATCTGATCGTTCACACACACTGGTTGCTCTGTGATTCAAGAAAGAGAGAGCATTCATATTAAAACAGCGCTTGTGACCCCGTGGCCTCGAATTTACAGGATATTTGCAGGGGAATACTTGAACGATGGTGTTAATGCACTTCCATCTCGCCTGCAATAAGAGTTTTCCAAGATCAGTTTCCCTTCCCCTTTCTACATTTAATTTCACTTAGTAAGGCAATAAAAGTTCATAATAAAAGAAATGATTCAGTACAGACACTTGAGCAGTTAGTGATGTTATGTTAAGAAAGCAATACTTTCAAACGTAGGCGCGGATGTTGATGTGTTTCAATCCAAAGAGCAGTTAGTTATCCTCTAATAACTTTTCACAGCTGCACTTGAACTAATAACCTCTAAATATAGAGAGTAAGTTTAGTTTTTCCTTTTTCTAATAACAAATCCATGTTGAAAATCAACTGACAATTTTGTATGCGCTCAAAGTATGTTATATGCAATATATTACTCATATTGTTTTACTATTAGAATGGTTCTCATGTTTTGACTTCCGAATATTTTTTGAATCTCACCCCTAAAATGGTTCTCTAGCAGCCAAAGTAGCCCATGAGAAAAATTAGCTCAGTTGAACATTATTAAATGAGACCCCAAATGAGCTACAGTTTTGAATGCATTTACAATATACAGTACTAGAGTCAATTAACCGCTTTGCTGGGTTAAAATAGAAAAAAATAGTGATATGTTCCGTTAGTCAGTCACTTTTTACTATTACTGAAACGCTGTCTAATATCGGTCATTTTGATCATTTTTATATATCTCCCCCTCCCCCAAATTGCGGGGCTGAATTTAAATTAAGCGCGATGTTCATCTCAGCGAACCCGAAAACCATGGATTCTACACTAATATCGATTTTATATATCCTCCCCAAGTTGTACCGTCAAAGTGAAGTGATAAAAACCATCCCAGGCCCGAATTTCATCTAATGTTGAAAATTTGATCGAGATCGGTCGAGTAGTTCGAAAGTTCGGAAGTCACAAACATAATCACTTTCACTTTTATTTATATAGATCAGCGTTTCCCAACCGGTGTGCCGCGGCACAGCGGTGTGCCGCGAATGGGTCGCTGGTGTGCCGCGAGGAAATCGGAACAAAATTATTAATTCTATAGCAATCAAATTGCAAGACATACAGAAAAAGGTATATTTGTATTTCAAATTATTACTATGAATCTAAAATTTAAAGTTTCATACTGTGTTACTTTTCTGTAGAACATTTTTCTGTACATTTCTAATTTTGAAAAAAAAGTATTTGTTATCATTGTTATGACCATTATTGCTTCTTTATTGTTGCAGACTATTTCGTAACTTGAAATTTTAAAATATTATTCAATCCTTCCGGCAAAGTAAACATGCATACGAATTACCTATATTTGTGTTTTAAAAGTAAAAGAGATTCGTTTGTTCGTTCGTTATTTAGTGATCCTCCTTCTTAATGAAAGGTTGGATACAGTTTTCGAAAAAAAAAAGTGTATTTTTAACAACTTGAGCCCTATATCTGATTGTAATTGTTTTCTATTTTTAAATTAAAATGAAAAATAAGCATAATGATTTACCACGGGGAAAAAACAGTGGTCTAGCTTTCTTCTCTGTGAGAAGGATGTCAGTAATCAGACAAAAATACTACAGTATTTTATATTTTCAAATAATAATAATAATAATAATAATAATAATAATAATAATAATAATAATAATAATAATAATAATAATAATAATAATAATAATAATAATATGTGTGCCGCGAGAATTCAAGTTACCCTGAAGTGTGCCGCAAGTTGAAAAAGGTTGGGAAACGCTGATATAGATTCATATATGAGGCAAAGGTCTCTTGTAAGTGTGGAAAGACAAATGTAACTTACCAATTAGATATTATGAAGATAATAACTGTTAAATGATTAGAGATAAGTGGGAAATAACATCAGACGTGTGTTTGTAGTAAAAAGCACCACTAAACATGTTACATATCTTATTGGACCTGAATCTAAGATGGCGGAAATCAAAATGGTCATCGTGATGATACTATACAATAATAAATGCATTTCTTCCTCCATTACCCCTATCCAAGACATGGTGTTAATCCCTATAGTCCTTATAAACTTACGAACACCCTCATGGCTGTTTCAAGGTGATTTTTTTTTTTTTTTTTTTTTAAATCCGGGTATGGAAATAACGTGTTTCCTCTTTCACTAGAGACTTTTCTCCTCTTTGCACTTTTCGTAAACTCACCACACATGCCACTGGGGTTCTCTCATAAAGACCACACGCTGTTTCGTGAATTTTCACGTTACAATGAAAGAGTACAAAACTATTTTTCTTGGTCAGCGTGTGTAATCAGTGCATTGGTAACCAATGGTAAGGAATGTAATTAATCTACTTTCCGAGACCACAACAAAAATACATTTTGTAACTTTTTTTTAAAGAGTGCGATATGGACACGGACACAAGTCTTAAAATGCATACTGTCCGTACAAAATACGAACGTCTGGCAATCCTATTGATATATCGAATAGCGAAATATCAAAAGTATCGACACATTAAATATTAAAATATAGAAGTATCAAATGTTATTGCTTTACTTTGTTACATTGAATATATAAAAATAACCAAGAAAGTTCTGTCAATAACAAAGAAAATTTTTTGTAGAGGTTTGTGTTCAATTGGCCCTCGCACCGTGAGTTGAATGCGAATGGAAATAAGGTGAAGGTCAGTTGTTGGTGTGGGTATATCCACCATACAACCTGGTTGTGATAGTTCAGATACACCGTGAACTGCATAAGGACAGAGTGAACATGGGACCTCCACAGAGCATCATAAATGCATGTATGCTGTACGAGTTCAAACCGGGGTCAAACGCCGCTGCAGCGGGGCGAAAGATATGCCAGGCTTTTAGTGAGTGTGTCGTGGCTACTCGGACAGTGCAACGGTGGTTTAACAAGTTTAAGGACGGTGACGAAACAATCGAGGACGCACCACGTGTCGGAAGACCAACATATGTACAAAATGAAGATCTTCAGGCAGCAATTGAGGCGAACAGTGGCCAGACATGTGAGTAACTGGGATTACAATTCAGTGTGAGTGGAGAAACCATTCGGCAGCACCTCCATCAACTTGGGAAGCACTACAAGTTGGGTCCCAGATGATTTGACTCCGGACTAGAAGGCAACGCGAGCAGACACTTGTGTTTCTTTGCTGTCTCGTCTGAGGAAGGAGCAATTTCTGGACAGGGTATTAACATCTGATGAGAAGTGGGTCCTGTACGAAGCTCCACAGCGCCGTCATCGTTGGTTAGCATCCTATAAGCCATGAACCGGATCCAAAACAGCCGAAACCAGCACTGCACAAGAAGGTACTCCTGTGTATTTAGTGGACTGCTCGCGGCATCGTGCATCGGGAACTGCTAGCAGAAGGTGAAAGCATCAATGCAACTGTATACCTTCAGCAGTTAAGCCGTGTTCAAGAAAAACTCAAAACTCTGGAACCAGCACTTCTGAATCGGAAAGAGATCCTCCTGTTACAGGACAACGCTAAGCCCCACGTGGCTAGGATGACCCGGAACACTATTCTACGCCTTGGATGGAAAACACTATTGCATCCGCTATACTTCCCGGACATTGCACCGTCCGATTATCACTGTTCCATTCCTTGGACAATCACCTTAGAGGACGACAGTTCAAATCCCTAATAGAGATACAAAATACACTTTTTACCTTATTCGCTTCATGACCTACCAAGTTCTACCGTGATGGAATCCATGGCCTTCGAGAACGTTGGCAGAAGGTCGTCGATGCTGATGGGGACTATTTTTGATTTTCCAGGCACGTCTTAGATGATATATCGATGTTCGAAGGTGTTGGGGGAAAAAGCGACAGAACTTTCTTGGTTACCTTTATATATAAAAAGTCCTGACTGAGTAAGTAACAGTGTAACAAACTTATCAACGCCTAGTCCAAACCGCTGAATTAGAAACTTGAAATTTGGACAGTACATAGCATTTCTGACGTAAGCTACCAGTAAAAATGTTTTTGGAAATTCGAAGGGGAAAGGGAGAATAGTGGTGCCCCTTATTATATTAAAATGTCCACATCTCCAAACTCCTGAAGGTTAGAATCATGAAAGTTAGTAAATGGACTTTCCATTTAAAATAAAACACATATTTCAACATTTTTTGATATTTGACCAAGAAGGAAGAAAATGTTTGGGAAGAAAAAGGGATGGGGATTACAATTAATATTATAAGATGTTGGTATCTCGGAATCTGTTAAGGTTAGAAACATGAAATTTGATATTTGGACTTACCATATTAAATTATAACACACATGTCTTAGTTTTTTTTCTTTTTTTAATATTTGACCTAGAATGGAAGAAAATATGTGAGAAGAAAGAAAGGTGGGGGTTGGAATTATTACCGTAAGATTTCCATATGCTAGAATTCTTTAAGGATAAAAACATGAAATTTTGGGGGAAACGTGTGTTTGAACTTTTAATCTTAACAAGAATTTTAGGAATGATTTAAAAAATGAATCAAAAGATTGCTATTTTGGCCAATAATTAGTTTCTGGATCAGGGACCACAAAATTTTTGAACGACCTCTAAATCGAATGTTCGTATTTTCTATGGAATAAGCACATCATACTGAGTTTGGGTTTGACAGTTTGGGTTTGGCTACACTGTATGTAGTTCTCCAGATATAAGGCGTACAAGAAAATTTTTTATTGAATAAAATGTATTGGATCTTCGATCAGGGACCACAAAACTTTTCAATGGCCCTAAATCGACTTTTCGTATTTTCTACGGAATAAGCATATATCATACTGATCTAAGTGATAGTTTGGGTTTGGCTACATTGTTTGTAGTTCTCCAGATATAAGACGTACATAAAATTTTTGATTGACTGAAATATGCTGGATCTTCGATCAGGGTCACAAAATTTTTGAATGAACCCTAAATCGAGTGTTCGTATTTTCTATGGAATAAGCACATCATACTGAGTTAAGTGATAGTTTGGGTCTGGCTACACTATATGTGGTTCTCCAGATACAAGACGTACAAGAAAATGTTTGATTGAAATATATTGAATCTTTTGATCCAGAATAAATAAACACATGTTCCAGCGATTTTAGATCTAGATGATTCTTACTAAGAAAAAGGGGGATGCTTCCTTACGAGATCCAATACGAGACATTCAAACGTTTTAGAAGGCTTCGAGTTCAGACGAATACTATATGAAAGATGCAGAATAGACAACCTAAACTATTAACCACACTAAGACGCAGGGCATTTCCTAGTTTATATAAATGTTATAAGGTCTATAAAATTGTCTACCTGAACAAACATTCAAATGACGTAATATTAACAAGTAAGCAACGGAAATTATTTGTTATAAATATTTGATCTTGCACAAGACCTATAGATATTTCATTCATCTTATCACTTCGAAGTTCTACATAGAAAAATTAGATACAACTTATAATGTGAAATGATGATCGTGTCTAACCGTCCTAATAATTAACGAAAGAAATTGAAAAGAAAGATGCACAAAGCTTTCGCCTATCGAAATTGTCTATCGTGACTCAACCAAGATGAAAAGCAAAGCAAGTTTTCTTTTATTATTTCTTTTAAAACAGTGAGCAATCGTGTGTGAAAGCTTTTAGTACATGTGTAGAGGTACGATATATATGATTTCACTGCATTGTGGAACCAACTCGTCTTCCTCTTAACTAACGAGAAGGAAGAAAATATATCACTTCCTGTTAGCACTTGAATAACAGATCACGTGTTGATACTTAACATATGATGAAAATACATTCGTGTAGCCACTTTGAGCTTTTAATTTTCTCTATAGTATATATTAAAGCAGTGGCGAATCGTGCTAGTGTGCTGAAGCACTTCCTCTGTATTTTAATAAGATTAATTTGTACTGGTTTCTGCATTATAGAATTTTAAAGTACGGCGTTAGGTGCTGCACTGCAAATATAAGAGGCGATCAACTGAAACATGTTCGCTCCATGTATTATTGGTATAGTGTGTAGGAGGATATTGTTTGTTTAATAGTGTGTAATGGCTAATGTCCCTGTGTGTTGAGTGTAGGAATGTTGTTGATACGTGTTTCCGTTTTGCAGGTATAACGAGTGAAAGATGGCGTTCAAGATCCCCAATCCGTCCAAACAGAACCAGCGTGCCGTCATCCAGTTTCTGAGTGCCGAAGGTTGTCAACTAGCTGAAAATTTAGTACCATAACTCATGTTTAACCCGTTCGCTATGGATTGAATACTAATGCGTCTATCAGCAGCTATAGCCGCATTCACCTTTTCACTCGTGTCTTCTGTGGCAAGAACATGGGCTTGACCAGGACGGGGAAAATCAGTAGTTTGTTCACACCCCCTTTCGAAACATTCTGGCCCAGTCCACCATTGTTGTTTTGGAGATGCATGCATCACCATACACGTCTTTCATATGCCGGAACACTTCAACTGGTTGACAACCTTCGGCACTCAGAAACTGGATGGCGGCACGCTGGTCCTGTTTGGACGGATTGGGGATCTTGAACGCCATCTTTCACTCGTTATACCTGCAAAACGGAAACACGTATCAACAACATTCTTACACCCAACACACAGGGATGTTAGCCATTACACACTATTAAACAAACAGTATCCTCCTACACACTATACCAATAATACATGGAACGAATGGGTTTCAGTTGATCGCCTCTTATAGTATTAGCATATGGATAACTCCTTTGTGTACATGAATTTAATTTTGATGAAATTAATTTAAGTCTAGAAAATTTGACTCTACAGTAGTGATGGAAATAGATTACGATGCACTCTAGCCCAACTACATTTTCAACAAACTTAAAAAGTTCATTATTCAATCATCTATGATTGTTATTTGCGAATTTTTCAATTTTGAGCCCTCCATTCGATAGAGCTTCAAAAACTATCTGAGAAAGTGATGCAATTTTTCGCGTCACTCTTACCGTTCCCTATATATTGGCCAAAAAAAGTTAGGATTTCGGGAGATTTAAGGAGCCATATCTCAGGAACCGTAAGTCATAGGGATTTGAACCCTCCATTCGATAGAGCTTCAAAAACTATCTGAGAAAGTGATGCAATTTTTCGCGTCACTCTTACCGTTCCCTATATATTGGCCAAAAAAAGTTCGGATTTCGGGAGATTTAAGGAGCCATATCTCAGGAACCGTAAGTCATAGGGATTTGAACCCTCCATTCGATAGAGCTTCAAAAACTATCTGAGAAAGTGATGCAATTTTTCGCGTCACTCTTACCGTTCCCGAGATATTGGCCAAAAAAAGTTAGGATTTCGGGAGATTTAAGGAGTCATATCTCAGGAACCGTAAGTCATAGGGATTTGAACCCTCCATTCGATAGAGCTTCAAAAACTATCTGAGAAAGTGATGCAATTTTTCGCGTCACTCTTACCGTTCCCGAGATATTGGCCAAAAAAAGTTAGGATTTCGGGAGATTTAAGGAGCCATATCTCAGGAACCGTAAGTCATAGGGATTTGAACCCTCCATTCGATAGAGCTTCAAAAACTATCTGAGAAAGTGATGCAATTTTTCGCGTCACTCTTACCGTTCCCGAGATATTGGCCAAAAAAAGTTAGGATTTCGGGAGATTTAAGGAGTCATATCTCAGGAACCGTAAGTCATAGGGATTTGAACCCTCCATTCGATAGAGCTTCAAAAACTATCTGAGAAAGTGATGCAATTTTTCGCGTCACTCTTACCGTTCCCGAGATATTGGCCAAAAAAAGTTAGGATTTCGGGAGATTTAAGGAGCCATATCTCAGGAACCGTAAGTCATAGGGATTTGAACCCTCCATTCGATAGAGCTTCAAAAACTATCTGAGAAAGTAATGGAATTTCTCGCGTCACTCTTACCGTTCCCGAGATATTGGCCAAAAAAAGTTAGGATTTCGGGAGATTTAAGGAGCCATATCTCAGGAACCGTAAGTCATAGGGATTTGAACCCTCCATTCGATAGAGCTTCAAAAACTATCTGAGAAAGTGATGCAATTTTTCGCGTC
Source organism: Thermobia domestica (assembly GCF_964235325.1). Classification (NCBI taxonomy): domain Eukaryota; kingdom Metazoa; phylum Arthropoda; class Insecta; order Zygentoma; family Lepismatidae; genus Thermobia; species Thermobia domestica. The sequence goes on along the minus strand of NC_137458.1, from coordinate 299,785,051 downwards.
ACTCTTACCGTTCCCGAGATATTGGCCAAAAAAAGTTAGGATTTCGGGAGATTTAAGGAGTCATATCTCAGGAACCGTAAGTCATAGGGATTTGAACCCTCCATTCGATAGAGCTTCAAAAACTATCTGAGAAAGTGATGCAATTTTTCGCGTCACTCTTACCGTTCCCGAGATATTGGCCAAAAAAAGTTAGGATTTCGGGAGATTTAAGGAGCCATATCTCAGGAACCGTAAGTCATAGGGATTTGAACCCTCCATTCGATAGAGCTTCAAAAACTATCTGAGAAAGTGATGCAATTTTTCGCGTCACTCTTACCGTTCCCTATATATTGGCCAAAAAAAGTTAGGATTTCGGGAGATTTAAGGAGCCATATCTCAGGAACCGTAAGTCATAGGGATTTGAACCCTCCATTCGATAGAGCTTCAAAAACTATCTGAGAAAGTGATGCAATTTTTCGCGTCACTCTTACCGTTCCCGAGATATTGGCCAAAAAAAGTTAGGATTTCGGGAGATTTAAGGAGTCATATCTCAGGAACCGTAAGTCATAGGGATTTGAACCCTCCATTCGATAGAGCTTCAAAAACTATCTGAGAAAGTGATGCAATTTTTCGCGTCACTCTTACCGTTCCCGAGATATTGGCCAAAAAAAGTTAGGATTTCGGGAGATTTAAGGAGCCATATCTCAGGAACCGTAAGTCATAGGGATTTGAACCCTCCATTCGATAGAGCTTCAAAAACTATCTGAGAAAGTGATGCAATTTTTCGCGTCACTCTTACCGTTCCCGAGATATTGGCCAAAAAAAGTTAGGATTTCGGGAGATTTAAGGAGTCATATCTCAGGAACCGTAAGTCATAGGGATTTGAACCCTCCATTCGATAGAGCTTCAAAAACTATCTGAGAAAGTGATGCAATTTTTCGCGTCACTCTTACCGTTCCCGAGATATTGGCCAAAAAAAGTTAGGATTTCGGGAGATTTAAGGAGCCATATCTCAGGAACCGTAAGTCATAGGGATTTGAACCCTCCATTCGATAGAGCTTCAAAAACTATCTGAGAAAGTAATGGAATTTCTCGCGTCACTCTTACCGTTCCCGAGATATTGGCCAAAAAAAGTTAGGATTTCGGGAGATTTAAGGAGCCATATCTCAGGAACCGTAAGTCATAGGGATTTGAACCCTCCATTCGATAGAGCTTCAAAAACTATCTGAGAAAGTGATGCAATTTTTCGCGTCACTCTTACCGTTCCCGAGATATTGGCCAAAAAAAGTTAGGATTTCGGGAGATTTAAGGAGTCATATCTCAGGAACCGTAAGTCATAGGGATTTGAACCCTCCATTCGATAGAGCTTCAAAAACTATCTGAGAAAGTGATGCAATTTTTCGCGTCACTCTTACCGTTCCCGAGATATTGGCCAAAAAAAAGTTAGGATTTCGGGAGATTTAAGGAGTCATATCTCAGGAACCGTAAGTCATAGGGATTTGAACCCTCCATTCGATAGAGCTTCAAAAACTATCTGAGAAAGTAATGGAATTTCTCGCGTCACTCTTACCGTTCCCGAGATATTGGCCAAAAAAAGTTAGGATTTCGGGAGATTTAAGGAGCCATATCTCAGGAACCGTAAGTCATAGGGATTTGAACCCTCCATTCGATAGAGCTTCAAAAACTATCTGAGAAAGTGATGCAATTTTTCGCGTCACTCTTACCGTTCCCGAGATATTGGCCAAAAAAAGTTCGGATTTCGGGAGATTTAAGGAGCCATATCTCAGGAACCGTAAGTCATAGGGATTTGAACCCTCCATTCGATAGAGCTTCAAAAACTATCTGAGAAAGTGATGCAATTTTTCGCGTCACTCTTACCGTTCCCGAGATATTGGCCAAAAAAGTTAGGATTTCGGGAGATTTAAGGAGTCATATCTCAGGAACCGTAAGTCATAGGGATTTGAACCCTCCATTCGATAGAGCTTCAAAAACTATCTGAGAAAGTGATGCAATTTTTCGCGTCACTCTTACCGTTCCCGAGATATTGGCAAAAAAAAGTTAGGATTTCGGGAGATTTAAGGAGCCATATCTCAGGAACCGTAAGTCATAGGGATTTGAACCCTCCATTCGATAGAGCTTCAAAAACTATCTGAGAAAGTGATGCAATTTTTCGCGTCACTCTTACCGTTCCCGAGATATTGGCCAAAAAAAGTTAGGATTTCGGGAGATTTAAGGAGTCATATCTCAGGAACCGTAAGTCATAGGGATTTGAACCCTCCATTCGATAGAGCTTCAAAAACTATCTGAGAAAGTGATGCAATTTTTCGCGTCACTCTTACCGTTCCCGAGATATTGGCCAAAAAAAGTTAGGATTTCGGGAGATTTAAGGAGCCATATCTCAGGAACCGTAAGTCATAGGGATTTGAACCCTCCATTCGATAGAGCTTCAAAAACTATCTGAGAAAGTAATGGAATTTCTCGCGTCACTCTTACCGTTCCCGAGATATTGGCCAAAAAAAGTTAGGATTTCGGGAGATTTAAGGAGCCATATCTCAGGAACCGTAAGTCATAGGGATTTGAACCCTCCATTCGATAGAACTTCAAAAACTATCTGAGAAAGTAATGGAATTTCTCGCGTCACTCTTACCGTTCCCGAGATATTGGCCAAAAAAAGTTAGGATTTCGGGAGATTTAAGGAGTCATATCTCAGGAACCGTAAGTCATAGGGATTTGAACCCTCCATTCGATAGAGCTTCAAAAACTATCTGAGAAAGTGATGCAATTTTTCGCGTCACTCTTACCGTTCCCGAGATATTGGCCAAAAAAAGTTAGGATTTCGGGAGATTTAAGGAGCCATATCTCAGGAACCGTAAGTCATAGGGATTTGAACCCTCCATTCGATAGAGCTTCAAAAACTATCTGAGAAAGTGATGCAATTTTTCGCGTCACTCTTACCGTTCCCGAGATATTGGCCAAAAAAAGTTAGGATTTCGGGAGATTTAAGGAGTCATATCTCAGGAACCGTAAGTCATAGGGATTTGAACCCTCCATTCGATAGAGCTTCAAAAACTATCTGAGAAAGTGATGCAATTTTTCGCGTCACTCTTACCGTTCCCGAGATATTGGCCAAAAAAAGTTAGGATTTCGGGAGATTTAAGGAGTCATATCTCAGGAACCGTAAGTCATAGGGATTTGAACCCTCCATTCGATAGAGCTTCAAAAACTATCTGAGAAAGTAATGGAATTTTTCGCGTCACTCTTACCGTTCCCGAGATATTGGCCAAAAAAAGTTCGGATTTCGGGAGATTTAAGGAGCCATATCTCAGGAACCGTAAGTCATAGGGATTTGAACCCTCCATTCGATAGAGCTTCAAAAACTATCTGAGAAAGTGATGCAATTTTTCGCGTCACTCTTACCGTTCCCGAGATATTGGCCAAAAAAAGTTAGGATTTCGGGAGATTTAAGGAGTCATATCTCAGGAACCGTAAGTCATAGGGATTTGAACCCTCCATTCGATAGAGCTTCAAAAACTATCTGAGAAAGTAATGGAATTTCTCGCGTCACTCTTACCGTTCCCGAGATATTGGCCAAAAAAAGTTAGGATTTCGGGAGATTTAAGGAGTCATATCTCAGGAACCGTAAGTCATAGGGATTTGAACCCTCCATTCGATTGAGCTTCAAAAACTATCTGAGAAAGTAATGGAATTTTTCGCGTCACTCTTACCGTTCCCGTGATATTGGCCAAAAAAAGTTAGGATTTCGGGAGATTTAAGGAGTCATATCTCAGGAACCGTAAGTCATAGGGATTTGAACCCTCCATTCGATAGAGCTTCAAAAACTATCTGAGAAAGTGATGCAATTTTTCGCGTCACTCTTACCGTTCCCGAGATATTGGCCAAAAAAAGTTAGGATTTCGGGAGATTTAAGGAGCCATATCTCAGGAACCGTAAGTCATAGGGATTTGAACCCTCCATTCGATAGAGCTTCAAAAACTATCTGAGAAAGTGATGCAATTTTTCGCGTCACTCTTACCGTTCCCGAGATATTGGCCAAAAAAAGTTAGGATTTCGGGAGATTTAAGGAGTCATATCTCAGGAACCGTAAGTCATAGGGATTTGAACCCTCCATTCGATAGAGCTTCAAAAACTATCTGAGAAAGTGATGCAATTTTTCGCGTCACTCTTACCGTTCCCGAGATATTGGCCAAAAAAGTTAGGATTTCGGGAGATTTAAGGAGCCATATCTCAGGAACCGTAAGTCATAGGGATTTGAACCCTCCATTCGATAGAGCTTCAAAAACTATCTGAGAAAGTAATGGAATTTCTCGCGTCACTCTTACCGTTCCCGAGATATTGGCCAAAAAAAGTTAGGATTTCGGGAGATTTAAGGAGCCATATCTCAGGAACCGTAAGTCATAGGGATTTGAACCCTCCATTCGATAGAGCTTCAAAAACTATCTGAGAAAGTGATGCAATTTTTCGCGTCACTCTTACCGTTCCCGAGATATTGGCCAAAAAAAGTTAGGATTTCGGGAGATTTAAGGAGTCATATCTCAGGAACCGTAAGTCATAGGGATTTGAACCCTCCATTCGATAGAGCTTCAAAAACTATCTGAGAAAGTGATGCAATTTTTCGCGTCACTCTTACCGTTCCCGAGATATTGGCCAAAAAAAAGTTAGGATTTCGGGAGATTTAAGGAGTCATATCTCAGGAACCGTAAGTCATAGGGATTTGAACCCTCCATTCGATAGAGCTTCAAAAACTATCTGAGAAAGTAATGGAATTTCTCGCGTCACTCTTACCGTTCCCGAGATATTGGCCAAAAAAAGTTAGGATTTCGGGAGATTTAAGGAGCCATATCTCAGGAACCGTAAGTCATAGGGATTTGAACCCTCCATTCGATAGAGCTTCAAAAACTATCTGAGAAAGTGATGCAATTTTTCGCGTCACTCTTACCGTTCCCGAGATATTGGCCAAAAAAAGTTCGGATTTCGGGAGATTTAAGGAGCCATATCTCAGGAACCGTAAGTCATAGGGATTTGAACCCTCCATTCGATAGAGCTTCAAAAACTATCTGAGAAAGTGATGCAATTTTTCGCGTCACTCTTACCGTTCCCGAGATATTGGCCAAAAAAGTTAGGATTTCGGGAGATTTAAGGAGTCATATCTCAGGAACCGTAAGTCATAGGGATTTGAACCCTCCATTCGATAGAGCTTCAAAAACTATCTGAGAAAGTGATGCAATTTTTCGCGTCACTCTTACCGTTCCCGAGATATTGGCAAAAAAAAGTTAGGATTTCGGGAGATTTAAGGAGCCATATCTCAGGAACCGTAAGTCATAGGGATTTGAACCCTCCATTCGATAGAGCTTCAAAAACTATCTGAGAAAGTGATGCAATTTTTCGCGTCACTCTTACCGTTCCCGAGATATTGGCCAAAAAAAGTTAGGATTTCGGGAGATTTAAGGAGTCATATCTCAGGAACCGTAAGTCATAGGGATTTGAACCCTCCATTCGATAGAGCTTCAAAAACTATATGAGAAAGTAATGCAATTTTTCGCGTCACTCTTACCGTTCCCGAGATATTGGCCAAAAAAAGTTAGGATTTCGGGAGATTTAAGGAGCCATATCTCAGGAACCGTAAGTCATAGGGATTTGAACCCTCCATTCGATAGAGCTTCAAAAACTATCTGAGAAAGTAATGGAATTTCTCGCGTCACTCTTACCGTTCCCGAGATATTGGCCAAAAAAAGTTAGGATTTCGGGAGATTTAAGGAGCCATATCTCAGGAACCGTAAGTCATAGGGATTTGAACCCTCCATTCGATAGAACTTCAAAAACTATCTGAGAAAGTAATGGAATTTCTCGCGTCACTCTTACCGTTCCCGAGATATTGGCCAAAAAAAAGTTAGGATTTCGGGAGATTTAAGGAGTCATATCTCAGGAACCGTAAGTCATAGGGATTTGAACCCTCCATTCGATAGAGCTTCAAAAACTATCTGAGAAAGTGATGCAATTTTTCGCGTCACTCTTACCGTTCCCGAGATATTGGCCAAAAAAAGTTAGGATTTCGGGAGATTTAAGGAGCCATATCTCAGGAACCGTAAGTCATAGGGATTTGAACCCTCCATTCGATAGAGCTTCAAAAACTATCTGAGAAAGTGATGCAATTTTTCGCGTCACTCTTACCGTTCCCGAGATATTGGCCAAAAAAAGTTAGGATTTCGGGAGATTTAAGGAGTCATATCTCAGGAACCGTAAGTCATAGGGATTTGAACCCTCCATTCGATAGAGCTTCAAAAACTATCTGAGAAAGTGATGCAATTTTTCGCGTCACTCTTACCGTTCCCGAGATATTGGCCAAAAAAAGTTAGGATTTCGGGAGATTTAAGGAGTCATATCTCAGGAACCGTAAGTCATAGGGATTTGAACCCTCCATTCGATAGAGCTTCAAAAACTATTTGAGAAAGTGATGCAATTTTTCGCGTCACTCTTACCGTTCCCGAGATATTGGCCAAAAAAAGTTCGGATTTCGGGAGATTTAAGGAGCCATATCTCAGGAACCGTAAGTCATAGGGATTTGAACCCTCCATTCGATAGAGCTTCAAAAACTATCTGAGAAAGTGATGCAATTTTTCGCGTCACTCTTACCGTTCCCGAGATATTGGCCAAAAAAAGTTAGGATTTCGGGAGATTTAAGGAGTCATATCTCAGGAACCGTAAGTCATAGGGATTTGAACCCTCCATTCGATAGAGCTTCAAAAACTATCTGAGAAAGTGATGCAATTTTTCGCGTCACTCTTACCGTTCCCGAGATATTGGCCAAAAAAAGTTAGGATTTCGGGAGATTTAAGGAGCCATATCTCAGGAACCGTAAGTCATAGGGATTTGAACCCTCCATTCGATAGAGCTTCAAAAACTATCTGAGAAAGTGATGCAATTTTTCGCGTCACTCTTACCGTTCCCGAGATATTGGCCAAAAAAAGTTAGGATTTCGGGAGATTTAAGGAGCCATATCTCAGGAACCGTAAGTCATAGGGATTTGAACCCTCCATTCGATAGAGCTTCAAAAACTATCTGAGAAAGTGATGCAATTTTTCGCGTCACTCTTACCGTTCCCGAGATATTGGCCAAAAAAAGTTAGGATTTCGGGAGATTTAAGGAGCCATATCTCAGGAACCGTAAGTCATAGGGATTTGAACCCTCCATTCGATAGAGCTTCAAAAACTATCTGAGAAAGTGATGCAATTTTTCGCGTCACTCTTACCGTTCCCGAGATATTGGCCAAAAAAAGTTAGGATTTCGGGAGATTTAAGGAGCCATATCTCAGGAACCGTAAGTAATAGGGATTTGAACCCTCCATTCGATAGAGCTTCAAAAACTATCTGAGAAAGTAATGGAATTTTTCGCGTCACTCTTACCGTTCCCGAGATATTGGCCAAAAAAAGTTAGGATTTCGGGAGATTTAAGGAGCCATATCTCAGGAACCGTAAGTCATAGGGATTTGAACCCTCCATTCGATAGAGCTTCAAAAACTATCTGAGAAAGTAATGGAATTTTTCGCGTCACTCTTACCGTTCCCTATATATTGGCCAAAAAAAGTTAGGATTTCGGGAGATTTAAGGAGCCATATCTCAGGAACCGTAAGTCATAGGGATTTGAACCCTCCATTCGATAGAGCTTCAAAAACTATCTGAGAAAGTGATGCAATTTTTCGCGTCACTCTTACCGTTCCCGAGATATTGGCCAAAAAAAGTTAGGATTTCGGGAGATTTAAGGAGCCATATCTCAGGAACCGTAAGTCATAGGGATTTGAACCCTCCATTCGATAGAGCTTCAAAAACTATCTGAGAAAGTGATGCAATTTTTCGCGTCACTCTTACCGTTCCCGAGATATTGGCCAAAAAAAGTTAGGATTTCGGGAGATTTAAGGAGTCATATCTCAGGAACCGTAAGTCATAGGGATTTGAACCCTCCATTCGATAGAGCTTCAAAAACTATCTGAGAAAGTAATGGAATTTCTCGCGTCACTCTTACCGTTCCCGAGATATTGGCCAAAAAAAGTTAGGATTTCGGGAGATTTAAGGAGTCATATCTCAGGAACCGTAAGTCATAGGGATTTGAACCCTCCATTCGATAGAGCTTCAAAAACTATCTGAGAAAGTAATGGAATTTTTCGCGTCACTCTTACCGTTCCCGAGATATTGGCCAAAAAAAGTTAGGATTTCGGGAGATTTAAGGAGTCATATCTCAGGAACCGTAAGTCATAGGGATTTGAACCCTCCATTCGATAGAGCTTCAAAAACTATCTGAGAAAGTGATGCAATTTTTCGCGTCACTCTTACCGTTCCCGAGATATTGGCCAAAAAAAGTTAGGATTTCGGGAGATTTAAGGAGTCATATCTCAGGAACCGTAAGTCATAGGGATTTGAACCCTCCATTCGATAGAGCTTCAAAAACTATCTGAGAAAGTAATGGAATTTCTCGCGTCACTCTTACCGTTCCCGAGATATTGGCCAAAAAAAGTTAGGATTTCGGGAGATTTAAGGAGTCATATCTCAGGAACCGTAAGTCATAGGGATTTGAACCCTCCATTCGATAGAGCTTCAAAAACTATCTGAGAAAGTAATGGAATTTTTCGCGTCACTCTTACCGTTCCCGAGATATTGGCCAAAAAAAGTTAGGATTTTTTGGAGATTTAAGGAGTCATATCTCAGGAACCGTAAGTCATAGGGATTTGAACCCTCCATTCGATAGAGCTTCAAAAACTATCTGAGAAAGTGATGCAATTTTTCGCGTCACTCTTACCGTTCCCGAGATATTGGCCAAAAAAAGTTAGGATTTCGGGAGATTTAAGGAGTCATATCTCAGGAACCGTAAGTCATAGGGATTTGAACCCTCCATTCGATAGAGCTTCAAAAACTATCTGAGAAAGTAATGGAATTTCTCGCGTCACTCTTACCGTTCCCGAGATATTGGCCAAAAAAAGTTAGGATTTCGGGAGATTTAAGGAGTCATATCTCAGGAACCGTAAGTCATAGGGATTTGAACCCTCCATTCGATAGAGCTTCAAAAACTATCTGAGAAAGTGATGCAATTTTTCGCGTCACTCTTACCGTTCCCGAGATATTGGTAACAAAAAAAAAAAAAGTTCCGATTTATGGAGATTTAGAGAGAGCCATATCTCGGGAACCATAAGCTATAGAGAGATCATATTGGCGTTGATCAATACCTAAGAGGATGGTGAACATTCTGGCACAAAATAGTAATGGGTGGCCACTGGCCAACTGGCGACCGTTCCCCAGATATTCACCAAAAAAAGATCAAATTTCGGGAGATTTAAGGAGCCATATCTCGGGAACCGTAAGTCATAGAGATATGATATTTTGAGAATTTTTCAATTTTGAGCCCTTCGTGTTGAGCTTGTGTCTTCATAAGATAACATCTTGTAGAACGTTTTACAAGAACTCTTAAACAAAACATGTGGAAAAAATTTAGTACTGAAGGAAATCCTAAATGGATAGATATATTACAAGAATTGTTTAATGAGTATAATAATAAAGTACATAGAACAATTGGTACAAAGCCTGTAGAAGTTAATACGAAAAATTAATTCTTTTTAATTTTAAGTTCGTTCTGACAATGCTTTTCGAGCATTCTCAACTGCTTTTTACTTCTTTTGTTAGAATCGGTTTTATTAACAGTAAAATAATTTTATTTTACATTACTTTTTAAATAGTTACAATTATACTACAATAGGGTTGCAATATTACCCGATTTTAGCGGGTACCACCCGATTTTCAGGTCCTATATTCGTCCCCCGCTTAATCATTTCTTAATCACGAAAAACCACCCGCTTTTTTGGATTGAGAAAAATGTAAGACGTCTTTGTTGATAAAGTGTTGTTATACTCAACGTAAACCACTACATCTCTGTGTCAATCTCAATCACGATTGAGTTCAATTTGGACTCGCGCTCAGGCTCATGCTGTGTGTTATTTGCCCAATGTGCGTGCGCAGAGCCGAGATTTGCTCTAACGCACAGTGAATTTCCTTGTGTAGTTCATATGTTTTTAATGTAATGTACTGGAGGTTCTATATACGAATGAATATTATATTCATTTGTGGATGTTGTAAATATATCTGAACTACCAAATAAATAATATTCATTCAATAATATGAACTAGCTAATAAACATACCTGAATTGTGACTTCATGACTTCATATAAATTATTTTGTGTTTCTTAGAGAGCAAACCGTATGAACAATATCTGCCATAAATCTTTTTTTTTTGGGGGGGGGGGGGTAACTTGCCTTAAAAATATTCTTACAATTACAGATATCTTACTGTAAATGGATCATGCTCTGCAGTGGCGTAACTAAAGGCTTGCCTCCCCTGCAATGCGGGGTCTGCGGGGCCCTTATTTACGCCCCAGATGCCCTGTAAACAGTTTAAAATGTTGCCAGTCTGATTTTAAAGTTGTAAACAAAGAATAATATCGTTATATTTTATGTCCCTGTGGGGGACGCCGGGACCGATATGGTTAAGCGTCCAAAGAATAAATTTTATCATTATCCTTAACTCTCTAGTGGAACCGGAAGTAATAGAAATCTACTCCGCTTTTCAATATTGATCTACATAGAGCAAATACAATAAAAGATAGCGAGAAATGTTTCTTTTAAATCGATTACCTTTCTAAAAAAATATATGCCATCTGCTCCCTTATCTCTCTGTTCGCACTGAAAGTGGCAGAAATAAACTACTTCCGGTTTTAAAGTTGATCGCCATAGAATGAAAACCATAATGTGTAGCTAGAAGCGATTTTCCGGAATCAATTAAGTGTTCCAAAGAATTAATTCCATCTCCACTATAATCTCCCTAAACAAAGCCGGAAATGGTAGAAATCTACTATCACTTCTGGTTTCAATATTAATTGAGAAAATATGACGTTATACAAACCAAACTCTTTTACGTGGTGTACAGTGACATTGTTACTTGTTAGAACTTGAGTTGTATTAATGTATGTTGAAGAACTGCGTTTTTGAAACTTTTTTTTTTTTCAACTGTAGGCCATTTGGACCTCCCTATTCTTGACTCCTTTGAAAGAAAATTGACGATTTTTTTTCAATGTTTTGAGTATACCAGAATACTTATATCTTAAAAATATATTAATGGAAATTTTCTTAATTTCACAGGAAGTTCTCGGGTTCATACAGGAACAATACTCTTTATGCAGAATATTTGAAAATAAAGAACTGAGTAGAGCAAATAACAAAGAACAAAGTCTTGAGCGTTGCCCCTGTCCATTCCGGTCCAACTGACACAGGCAACGTCTTCGGCGTTGCTCCTGTCAAAAAATAGAGAACCGAATAGAATAAGTAATGATAAGCAGCGCATTCGGCGTTGCCCATGTCAAAAGTAATGAACTGAGTTCTCTTGTGGCTAAGGGATTAACATAGACGACCTTGGCGTGGGAGATCCGGGTTTGATTCCCAGTGGGAGCCCATGTGTTTCGAATCCCACGTTAAGCTGTAGGTCTACGTCTCATATAGCCTTGCTGCTTGACGGAACTCTGAACTCAAAATCAAAAATCAAGAGTAAAGAACTGAGTAGGGGTTACCCTGTCAACTCCCCGCATATTCGCTTGACAAAATGTGGACTTAAATATCATTTGGACTTTCACCTGTCAGCTTAGTGATTGTATGTATACATAAGTAAGGATTCCACACTAATCTTATCACTCTATAGGGTATATATTCTATTTTTCACCCCCTTCTCACCGACACCCATGTCGATAGGGGCTGGCATCATGAGTGTCGCAATCATCTCAGCGACCCCGAAAACTATGGATTTGACACTAATATCAGTTGTTTTCGATTATGCCACCCCATCCCTTTAAAAATAGTCTTACCCTTACAGTATATAATCGAAATTAAGTCATATATGTATATGAATTTGTTATTAGAAATTAGTTTACATACCGATACCAAGTTTCATCTCCCTAACTAGACTAATGAGGAATAAAAGTTCTACAGGGTGTTTCAAAACAACACCGACAACGTTTGAAAGGTGATTCCTAACACCAAGATAAAACAAAAACTATAGAGCAACCTAGGGGCAGAAATGTGCCATTTCGGAGTTACAGGCTGCCGAAAACACGAAAAATGAAGTTTAAACGTCCATAGCTTCAACACTATGAGACATACCGTAGTCAGGCCAAGACTTCACTTCGGAACTAATATGTGCTCTATCCAAAAATCCATGTTTCAGAATCCTAAGATACCCACAAAGCAATTTTTATGGAGGGAGTTTGGCTACGGGCATATAATTTGAAGTGCTCACCAACTACCTCTATAAAAATTATTGCGGAAGTACCACCTAATTCTGAAACATGGATATTTGGATAGGACACATACTAGTTCTTATGTGAAGTCTTGAACCGACTACGGTAGGTCCCATAGTTTTGGAGCTATGGACATTTAAAGTTCAGTTTTTCATGTTTTCGGCAGCTTGTACATAACTCCGAAAGTAAGCATTTGTGCATCCAGGTTGGTCTATACTTTTTGTCTTATCTTGATATCAGGAATCATCTCCCAAACGTTGTCGGTGTTGGTTTGAAACACCCTGTATATAACCTACTGTCTCTCCCAGACTGTCTCTTTGATAAAATCACTTTGAAGTACGTATATCAAGTGAACGATGTAGATTTGTATGGTGGATTAACAAGTTAACATTCTCTTTTATATTTAACACTAATGGAAGAAATTACATATTAAATAAAGTTAAAAATAATTAAAGGTTGTCAAAAATATTTTATAATACAGATGTTTCAAAATGATTGTCGGGGTGTTAAGGTTTTTTGGTATTTATTACAATTAAGCTACAGTTATAAATAATACCGGTACGTCAAACTTGAACGCAGGCATGCGCATGCTCTGTTTCCTCTGTCTGCCATTAGAAAGCGCTAATAGCAAAGATGTCAACTAGTGAGCAGAAAGCTTATTGTGTTTTACATTTTGCAAAGACTGAATCTATAGCTACAGTGCAACTGTCAGTGTGGAGAATCTTAAGGGAACGCTTATAACTACGTCCTTATCGTTTGCAGTTGCTACAGGCTCTAAAGCCTTAAGACTACGGTTTACGCGCCAACTTTGCAAATGAAATGTTTCTGCATGACGATGAAGATTTTCTGGATCGTGGCGTCTTCAGTGATGAATCGACATTTCACCTAAGTGGCCATATAAACGCTCATAATATTTCCATCTGGAGGTCAGCAAATCTCCACGAGATGGTACATTTGCAACGAGACTCCCTTAAATTGAATGTTTTGTGCCATATCCCTTCGGGTAGTTTATGAGTCTTCCTCGCCTATTGACTCGATGTGTGCCGTGTGACGAATAGTGTTCACATTGAACACTTGCAGCAAAAACTGTTTGAGTTGCTCTTTTGCTTGGTGCATTGTTTATAATTGTATGTTAAATGTAATAAATAACTCAAAGCCTTAAAATCCCAATATTCATTTCGAAACACCTTGATGCGTCTATATAAGCAATTAGGATTTGCATAATATTTACTTACTAGCAGCGTTCACCCCGCTTCGCTGCGGTCACCCCGGAACGCAATAAACTTTGTTACTTAGATAATTTTTACTTTATCGCTTTCAAGTGATATGATAAAAACCATAGAAGATTGCAGTAAATGTTAACATTATATCGCCTGTCATTTATGTTAACCCGCCCCGCTTCGCTGCGGTCACCCCCGAACGCAATAAACTTTGTTACTTAGATAATTTTTACTTTTTCGCTTTCAAGTGATATGATAAAAACCATTATAACGCCTGTCATTTATGTTAACCCGCCGAGTGACACGGTCATGCGGGTTGCATATACATACGTTTATTTTTATACCTATGATGAACTAACAAAGGATTTGTACGTAATGGACACCTGAATGGTCAATTATCTCAAGACACTGGTAATTGAAAATTAAAGTGATATGATAAAAACCATCTAGGGTCCAAATCCTAATAACCCCCCAAAAATAAAAGAAATTGGTTCAGCCGTATTAGCGTGATGAGCGGACAAAGGATTTGTACGTTCTCTTTTATATATATAGATAAATTTGATATAAACTAATTATTTGCTAAGCAAAACTATATATTTTCGTTAAAATTCAACACGTGTTACAATTTCGCCAGCTAACTCTTTGGCTTCATCAGACACTATGTGATACAGTATAACTGTACAATCGTATATACATACAATAGCTAAGATATCTTTCTTCTGATTGGCTACTGGCAGCAGCAAATCCCTTTCAATTATACTTATTTGAAATTTTTTCTTCTATTTGTATAATCTGTAAAATAAATTTGTATGATCTATTATTTGTATGATCTATTCTTTTTTTGAACTTCTTAATTATAGTGTGTGATTCAGACTTCATATGGATTTTATATTTTTCGGGAGGAGGAGGAGCTTAATGTTGTATCTAAGAAGACCACAAGGGCAGACCTCTAGATCCACTTGTGAGAGTTTGAGAAACGTTATCAGGCTCCTTTCGTATTCAGTTCTATAGCATCCACTCGGTAAGCTATGTCCTCCAAGGGTCTTCTTCTTACGTACCGAAACAATTTCAGTCTACGATACTTTCTTGGAATTTTTTCCATTATGGTCTCAGCTTTACTGTTCCCCGAATCACTTCATTCTCAATTGTATACTTCCGCGTAATTCCATAAGTGAATGCAAATACTCATGCGTAAGTTTCGAGAAAATCAAGATTAAGCGATTTTCTTTGTAAACTTAACAATGTGATGCTGTGCTATTGAGATGAAACTGAATCTGATGCATGCCTTCATCAAATGACACCAACAAGATGATAATTTGTAGTATAGTTAATGAGATATATTCCAGAAATATGGTTAACTCTTAATTTCTTTTCTTATTTAATATTTTCCAAAGATACGAGCCCCAGGTTCGATTCTTGGTGGGAACATTCGGTCAAAAAATTATAAAAGCTTTTTTCAGGCCAGCCATCTTGAGTGAAGTTCTCATTCACACTAGGCAAATGTCGGGATAGTACTGAGTATAAAGGTCCCAGGCCGCTTCCTTCCTTCCCTTTCCCCGAATAGTGATTGCCGAGGGACTTCATCCCTCATACGTGACGGACTAAATTTCCATAGATGCCGAAAGCCCAGAAATTTAATTCCTAATCCTAATCCAAAGATACGACATATTAGCATTGATAGATCATGTCAAGCTGAACTAACTAACTAACTAACTCTATGGCCTATGGAACGCGGAGGTTCAATGCCGCGTTCACACAAGCTCTCCATTGACTTCTATCCTTAGCTAACTACATCCAGTTTCTACTTTGTATTCCAATCTCTGCGAGATCCATCTTAATATTGTCCTCCCATCTGCACCTAGGTCTTCCTAATGGTCGTTTTCTGATTGGTCTTCCAGTCAAGACTTTGAACGCGTTTCTACTTTCTTCCATTCTAGCTACATGACCTGCCCACCTAAGCCTCCTCGACTTGACGACCCTAACAATGTTGAGTAAACCGTATAAATTATGGATCAAGCTGATAGTTCTGTTTATTATATTCTTGAGGATAATTTCTTATGTATAGTTTTCAAAAGAAATCGGGGAAAATATTTTGTACACTGTTAAAAATAACATCATTCATTACTAAACCATTCTGCTGGAATAGAAGATTATTTATTTATATTTATTTATTATACATGAAAAACTTATACTGTTAAGCAGAAGATTGTTCTTTATGTCACTTAACAGTGACGTAGTCCTAACTATGACAGACATTATCCTAACAGTGACACACATATAGTCCTAACTATGACAGACATTACTATAACAGTGACACATGTAGTTCTAACTACGACAGACATTATCCTAACAGTGACACACATATATCCTAAGAATGACGGACATTATCTTAACAGTGACACACACATACAGTCCTGACTGTGACAGACATTATCCTAACAGTGACATACACATATGGTCCTAACTGTGACAGACATTATCTTCACAGTAACACACATATATAGTCCTAACTATGACAGACATTACCATAACAGTGACACATGTAGTCCTAACTACGACAGATATTATCCTAACAGTGACACACCTATAGACCTAACTGTGACAGACGTTATCCTAACAGTGACAGACGTTATCCTAACAGTGAAGCACTTACTACTTGTGAAGGGATACAAATTAAGGCCGTGTCCAAAAGATACAAGTGTGCATTCGAAGTACGCTTATTTCCGGAACTGACGTCACCTAGTGTGCGTCAAAAGGTTCAAGTTCACAAGTCTGCGAGTGCATAGTACGTAGTGTGCGAGGATGTACACTACGTTAGCACACTTGCGTACTTAAGATGGCAGTTCTTCGTAGTAGGAACAGCAATAATGTCAAAGTGACTTAATAAAATTTTAAAAGACACATTTTTAATACTTTTTTGAGGTGAATATATATGTGGGCTAATCTAATAATAATTTACTTGATAAATATACAAATTAGTGATTTTACAAGTGGAATATAAAAATGTTACGCAAATAACAAACGTACTACGTTGTGTTCTTTGAGTATGCAATGGAGTATAGGAAAAGCAACCAAGTGTTTATTTAATAATGCTATAAAGGCATTTGTCTTTAAATATTACATGGTTTATGTAGCTTATTTGAAATAATTACACTATCGGTAATGGAGCTATTTGCACGTAAATGACAAATTTTAATGGCGTATGAATTAAAATGTTAAGTTCTAGCATAGAATAATGAATACCTAGATTATTCATTTCTCTATAGCTACAGCTACAACTGCAGGTGCAATATTAATTCGTAGGTAGATAGGCCTAATTTTCTAGTTTTGATTCTAAACAAAATCCTTTCAAAGCGCATATTTCCTTGCGCTTGAGAGACTGTAATATACCAATTACCATACATTTTGTATTTTTGACAGCTGCCCAAAAGTGAAGTATACAACGACTCACCAAAGGTAGTCGTCAACCTGGTTCGGCTAATAATATAAGTAAATCTTTAGTGGCAGTAATTGTTTACACATTAAAATATCTTCAGTAATTATATCCACTAGTATTCTCACCTTTTCTATCGAAATTACAAGTCGATGATGAGTATTAAATAATTTATTAGTTGATTCTCTTTTAACGTATTTTGACACAAACTGTCTTGCAAACATACATGTTAATTAGGTATCTATAAACAACTACATAGCAACCAACTATATAATAATGTATATTTCTTACATATATATTAAAAACATTCTTCTTTTGTTATTTTTAAATTAACATTATATCAGGTATAGTGCTTGTGTATGAGCACTTTCTGCCCAAGGTACAGGTAATTATCAACCTATACAAAGTATCTCGTTGTATAAAAATGTCGCCCGATAATGGGACTAGATATAAAAGTTACAAGGGAGCTTGGCTTTTATATTTAAGAACCACTGGTCCGTTTATAATAATGATATTACATTACTTATGTCCTTTACATTTTGATCGACCCTCGTATATAACTTTATTAAGTTTCATATATATAGATACATTTATAATAAATCTTTCATTCCATTAATATTTATCTTTTATTACAAAAACGTCGTCGCTTAATAATATAATCAATGAAGGGTGCGAAGTCAAAATCGTAAGAGGCAAATTACCTTTTAAAACATAAATCACAATGATCAACAATTTCAATCATTATTAAAAACGGTGATGTTAAGAAAATAATATTTGATCTTTCCAGGGCGCATTATATAATAACTACGTTAGATGATATTTTAAAATATACATTGTATCAATAAGGCGTCAGAATACAGAAGAATCTTATTCGAGTAATATATAAGGTAGCTCATGAAGACAGTCATCGGATAATTAGCTTAATAGAATGAACCTTATACTTAACATAATCTTTGACAACAAAGTTTCAACACAAATCCATATAATATAAATAACCTTTGCTTTTAATCAATTATGAATCGAATTATAATTCTTCACATTAACAAGAGAGAATTAAAATCATTTGAAAATTATCATTGGTTAATGAGAATTAAAGAAAATTAAATTGAATAAAAATAAGATAAATGTTCATGAGAATCTATAGATGATATGGGTTTAACATTATCGCATAAATTTGAAGATAAATGTTCATGAGAATCTATAGCTGATATGGGTTTAACCCCTACCACATCAGCTGCAGTTAGTTTAAATTCATACTCGTATATGGTTCTAATAAAGTATATTGTACTGCACAATAGTGATTGTCCCGTATTGTTATTCTGTACAAGAATTGTGTCATTCTCTTGATTTTGATGCGAAGTGCCATCTCTTGAATTACGACTACGTATATCCATGTAGTTTACTGTATTCCTTGAATTTCGCCATGTATTTCGTCTATTTTTAAATCTACTTTGGTTATATGGTCTGACATAAGGATTGTCACGATTAATTAGGTTATGTGGATTCCCAACATATCTTTGCCTATTTTGCTCGTTCTGACTGTTTAAATTCACTCGATTTAGGTTGTGTTCCGTATCGTTCGCATTACGGATATTTAGATTACGAACAGGTACAAGGTGATCTGAATTGTTTTTAATTTTACCTACTCCCGCTTGATGATTCAGAGCATGGTATTGAGTTTCATAACATTGGACAAGCATTAATAGGTGATTAAAACTCATACACTGTGTAGAAAACAGGATCTGTTGTAGCTTAAACGGTAGTAAATTTCGAATTGATGCAATCACCCTAGATTCCGATTGCAGTGGATTTACGACTTTTAGTTCGTTATACGTATTTACAACAAAATCAACAACAGATTTGTGCAAACGAGGATTAAAAGGTTGGTTTCTAATCGTGGCATCTCTGTTTGCAAGCAAAAAGTCATTTTCGTAATTTGCAATCAGCGCTGCTTTGAATTCATCATATGTATTGATGTGATCCCGTACTGCTTTAAACCATAAAGAACATGGTGGGAGTAATAAATGAGGGATTAGTTTCATATACTGCGATTTATCTATACACATTATACTGCACTCATCCTGAAATTTTTCTAGGAAAGAGGTAGCATTTTCATTACATTTACCGCTAAACTTACTCATAGCACGTATTTCGCTCATCTTTACACTTAACTTTACCTTCCTTTCACCATTTCGTGTTCGTGTTGAGTGACAATTCCTACCTACTGCATGATGTGTAGTTCCACCATCTCTTTTCCGCCCATCTGTTTTCCTTGGATGAATTCCTTCTAAAATAATGTCCTCATCGGATGGATTACTTGAAGAAGAGATAACGTAAGGTCCACGTTGATCTGCTGCGGGTGAATGCGAGGTCATCTCTTGTGAACAAGGGAACTCCAAACGATCATTAACCATATTGTTGTAATATGTGTTGTCCTTAATCTGTAACGTCCTAATTTCTTCTTGTAAGGTAGATATCAATTGAGTATTTGCACGTATTTGGTTAGAATTAACTGTGACCTGAATCTTTTGCTGACGAACAGAAGATTCTATTACTTCCAAATCCTTTTTTACCATATTAACTTCTTGGATTACATGATTGTAATTATCCTGGCAATCTTCAGATACTCTTTTTAGCTTTTCATCAAACTAATGTGATGTCTCTCACCGCTTGGATAACAGATTGTTTCGTCTCTTCGGATGTCTGCTCCAATCGTCTACTTAATTCCTCATACTGTCTACTGGATTCCTCGGATTTCTGCTCCAATCGTCTATTTAATTCCTCATACTGTCTACTGGATTCTTCGGATTTCTGTTCCACCGTCTGTTTTAATTCGTTGGACATCTGAGCCAAATTTTGCTCCAGTCGTTGTTCTTGTCGCTGTAAGGCTAGTAGGATTCTGTCTTCTAATGTCATTCCTGGAGCAAGAGGAGCTGTATTTTGCTCGTTGTTCACACTGTCAACAGTTTCTTTCTCCACTGCCTCACCAAACATGCTTGTTCTTGTGATTACTCTGCCACTTCTAAGTATAGTTGTGTTCGTATTCATAAACCTTCTTTACTGAGGTAAATTCACCCTTACTTTAGACTTCGGGATATGAATTTACAAGATTCCCGGGTTTCGGCACCAAAAATTTTACAACGACTCACCAAAGGTAGTCGTCAACCTGGTTCGGCTAATAATATAAGTAAATCTTTAGTGGCAGTAATTGTTTACACATTAAAATATCTTCAGTAATTATATCCACTAGTATTCTCACCTTTTCTATCGAAATTACAAGTCGATGATGAGTATTAAATAATTTATTAGTTGATTCTCTTTTAACGTATTTTGACACAAACTGTCTTGCAAACATACATGTTAATTAGGTATCTATAAACAACTACATAGCAACCAAACTATATAATAATGTATATTTCTTACATATATATTAAAAACATTCTTCTTTTGTTATTTTTAAATTAACATTATATCAGGTATAGTGCTTGTGTATGAGCACTTTCTGCCCAAGGTACAGGTAATTATCAACCTATACAAAGTATCTCGTTGTAAGTACAGATCAAAAATTTCTTTCTCCACATTTATCAAAGATTTCATAAATTCCTCTGGGTAAGTCTTTACTTTGGCCACTTTATTTTTTATTTTTTATTTATTTATTTATTTTTATTTTTTATTTTTTTTGATTCTTCGATTCAGCGATTTGATCTTTCGGTTCCAGTTTTGAGAACAGGAACCAAAGTTTAATATTTAATTCACATAGTATTGTTGAGCGAGCGTCAGCGAGTAAATGCAGGTTAGAGGCTCGCAAGGCATATCTTTTCAGTCTTGGTTACGAATCGGTTCATTGGATGAAATGGCCAAAGTAAAGACTTGCCTTCCTTTTAATTCATATAATCCCATTACGGTACCCATTATGAATTGATTATGAACAAGTAATTCCTTCCGTATAGTTGAACAATGAGGGCCACTACGTTGCATACTGTATTTTTTTTCTTCATAAAAACGTCTCTTTTCATAAAATTCTTATTAGGTTAATAGTAGCTTTTTATGGTTATATTTGGACGAGGGGATTTGTTTCGTTAATGAGTAAACATTTTCGTAGTGGGAAGAATGTGGGAGAGACAGCGGATATATTTCAAGAAAGATGTAGGGCACCGAAAGCATAGTGAAGTGCACGCAAATGTTGAAGTGTATACAATGTACAGAACTCAATTTAAGCGGGCTTATAAGATAGTAATCTTGAGTACACGTGATCCTTATAAATTGGTATTTCATAGTGACATAATAGCTTTTTCCTGTAAATCCTGGTCCTCATGTTGTTGAACTCCACCACTTCTTTCCTTGTCATCCTTGTAAGTGATAATTTTGGTGTACCTTAACAATATGGAGACACTATTTTTAAGATTTATGGGTAAAATCTATAGATTCACAAAGAAAGAGTAACATATAAGGAACTTCAACATCAGCATAATATGGTAGAAATAGTCTAATCAGTATGCCTGTAACTGAAGCAATACAGTAGAACGACGACAATTATAGTGTCATTCTTGTGTATCTACTGTACATAAAGGAATTATACTCAATATGAACTCTCTCCCAAAGTGGATTTGAGCCACATTATTGTAAATAGCGATCTCCCCTCGGTGTCCTAACGCTTTTGCAAATTGCCTACTTTCACCTGCAATAAAATTCTTAATCTACTTCGCAACAGTGTCATCAGCGCCCTAACCACCAGTGCTGCTTTTCTTCCGGGGGATTAATAAATATTAGGAAGCATGTCTAATAAAATAGAACCGCCAATAGTTTAGTGGTTTTTATGCTGATAAATATTTGCAGATACTGCAAAGCTGAAGCTGTTGGCATACATGAAAGAAACCATTAAGTCATTTTATGGTTACCCCATATTGTCAATCTGTAGATATATTTATCTTTAATATAACTGGAAAGTCATTCATCTAAAAAAAAAAAAAGTTAATTTTTCTAGTACGCGAAATTCTCCCTTCTTTTGTTATCAATGTTCCATATTCCACCACGACGAGGCGCTGTAAACAAGTGTGGATCAAAAGCTAATTTGACGAAGTGTACACTATTTAGTGTGCACTTCATTTCTAGACTTCGAGTGTGCATCCTCGAAGTGTGCACTATGCACTTTTGGACACGGCCTAAGATTAAGCGAAGAAATATACAAACAACATAAACAAAAGACTGCGAACTCACGTGAAAGGAAATGGAGGTTGCTGAAAGCATTTTCTGAACGACATTCAGGAATGAACAAAAAACACCATATAGCTTCACCAAGGAGGAAAAAAAGAACACAGTTTTAACAAATGGGAAGTGAGAGAGAAGAAAAAACTAGCGAACGGTTAGCTCATAAGATTACAGTATTGAAATAACTTAAGGAACGTGTCCCTGTCTTGGACAGCTCAGATGACTCACGTGCTAAATCATGCAGATCCGTGAACGATGACAACGCAATTTTTCATATCAGTGGCACTGCACCTTCACTGGTAAAGCATATATAAAAACAGCTGTGGAAAGAGGAATGGATATTGTTTGTTGTTTTATTGTTTAACTTTTCGTTTTCGTTTCAATATGCTCATGAACTTTTGTGGCTACTTTGTGTCTTTCTTATTTTCATTGTTTTTCCCGAATAGATAAAGGAGAATTCTGCTTTTTATCTTTGGAAATTGACGTTGATATTAAGATTTTCAGAGAATTTTGTGTAAGTCAAACCGGATGCGACCGCACAGGAAAATCCAGGCATCTTTTGCGGTACACCCAAGAGAAGTCTCATAAAATAATATCTTACAAATCATGACACGATGATTAATCATCAACTTCTTTTCTTTACTTAAAAGGTTAAACAAGGGCTATGATTCTTTAAAATGGACAAAAGAGGACAAAATCATTGACCCCTCCCAATCCGCCTCTTAATTAGGTATTTAAGCAGGCCCGTAACCAGCTAGATTTATTAGGGGCGGCAGAAATGAAGATTAAGGGGGGGGCAATGACAAAGACATCAAAGAACACCATAAAATTGTATATTTATTTATTATTTACAGAATCTGTATGTTATTTTTGACTTATCGAAACCGTAAATTTTTGTTTCATTTTTCTGTGCTTTAATACAAGCTCTTTGCTAGGTACTTTGTTTAATATTAATAGTTAAAATTGAAGTATTTATTTTTGAAACATTAAAACAAAATTATATTACAGTAATTTTATATTATATCAATACAAAATAGTTTTATTCAACGTTTGCACTTAATTTTCTATCTTCCAAAATAAGCGGGACACTATAGTTTATTAATATTCACAACTAACGTTGTGGACTATGATACTGTTATTTGGAAGTGTACCTGGTACCTTTGGATGCTTGTTAGGGTCCCAATAATAGTGTGTGGTTTGAAATTCTTGAAATGGGAAAAGGTAATAGAAAATGTTTGTTGCATCTAGCAAGAAACATATAATTTTACACAGAAATGAGTAAAACAAAATCGCAAAGTTGAATTTAATTTGGTAAATATAACTGCAAGAATTTTATTAGTTTTGAGTCAGTTTGAAAATTCTCTTTAGCGTTATTTTTTTTTAGAGGGGACAAAAATAATTTAGGGGCAGCGCCCCCTCTAGTCCCTCCCTGGCTACGGGCCTGTAATTAAGTAGACTCCACTGTACCTATCAATATTATAAAAGAGGACTTACGATTATATATTACGTCATTATCTCAAAAATACTTTGTGTACAGTCTAGGCGCGCGCAAAGTGGTGTCCACCGCGTCCGAATTCTCTCCAAAACTTTGTAATCTTTATATATATATATATATATATATATATATATATATATATATATATATAAATAATATACGGTACTTTTGTTTTGTTTGAATCAGGGGCGCAGTCACAGGAGATCCACTAGATCCGGACTTTCGTCTTTGAAAATCTCCAACATAAATTGCTGGGAGCGCTCCTCCGTAGTTCAGATCATTTCTGGTATGATGGCTCCGATAAGCTATTGAGTTTCTTTTTAAACTCAACTCACAGTCAATCCAGAATGGTGGTTTGGAGGCGGCGGATTAAGGCCTAGACTGCTGGGACTCTATGTTGCTAAAGAATGTTGTCCACCACAAACTTACTTGGTCGAGAATCGAACCAAGGACCCCACGTAGCAGACGTAAACGCTGTGTCACTGAGCCATCGTAAGGAAATGTATGAAATGTGTAAGTATAACGATTAAGGTGTATGTAAGTATAGGACAGCGTTTCCCAACCGGTGTGCGCGGCACACCAGTGTGCCGCGAATGGACCGCTGGTGTGCCGCGAGGAAATCGAAACAAAATTATTATTTCTATCTATCTGTACCCTATAACAGCCAGATTACTTTCTTCTTTCCTTCCAATGCCCACCAATTTTTAAACTGTGAGTGACTTAATTTGTCTCCTGGTGTAATCGAAACACAGAAAGCGATAAGTTGTTCATTTTTCAAAAGTAAGTTCATTCCACGTTAGCATAATAGTTTTTCGAACTATTAGAATCAATTACAGAAACCGGAAGTGATAGACTAAGGAAGTATTTACGAGCGAATCGACGTGGGCCGTGGCTTGAACTATGGGAATCCGATCTTATTCCAGCTTCCATACAGTATGTTAGCGGGAAATTAAATGGCTTTTTAGGCGCCAATCTGAAAATATTAGAAGACTACAGAACAAAACTGAAGAAATGATGTGGAATAATATGAAAGCTGAAAAGTGGATTTAAACTCGTAATATGATAACGTTAATCGTCGAAATTTAAATGGATTCTCTTTTGCGGAAGCTTCCCATTGCAGGCCCGTTAGTTATGTCACTGTGCATGTGTGTTTCTCGTGACGTAACGTCGGTTTCTTTGTCTTAAGAGTCTTCATCCCGGTGAAGTTAAAATACCGCTAATTTTACATTAATTATGTGATATCTTCAAATAGATAAAAGATAATCGAAATGTGGAACAAGAGCGCTCTAGACAATATCATTTTACATGAGATACCGTTATCACGACTTACTTATCTGCTTTCGATTTCGAGCCATTTTGAAAATCGGCATTTATTTTCGTGTTTCTAAACAGCTGAAAACATAAAGCCACTAGGTGACTTGTTGCGGAAGTACCGCATAAAAATTGTTGCGAAAATACCGCAGAATTCTGAAACATTGATATTCATATGGGGTACATATTAGTTCGTAAGTGAAGACTTGACTCGACTAAGGTGGGTCCATTGTATATTGGAATTATGGCCCTTTAAAGTTAATTTTTTTTTTCGTTTCTGGAAGCCTATAACTCCGAAATTATGGATTTTTGCACCCAGGTTAGTCTATACTTTTTGTCTTATCTTGGTATCAGGAATCACCTCCCAAACCTTGTCGGTGTTATTTTGAAACACACTGTATAAGCACACTAACTTCATTGTTCTCTCTTCACGAAATCGCTTTCTGGTATATTTAAGCACGCTGTAACGTACATAGAAAAAAGTGTTACTGCATATTTCTTTTTTCTTCTATCTTCGAGCACTGAGACAAACTTATGATAGTCTGGTGCAAAAAGAGAAGAAAAAGGGAAAAGCCATCCAGTAATCGTTTCGACCGTTGGATTGTGAGTGACATAGAGCACGTTCTTCCTACACGTTGTCTCCAAACAGATGGAGAAGAAACCTTTTCCTTTTTGTGTAGATGGCGAAGAAAGAAAGCGTATGCGAAGGAATTCATTGCTGTGAAAGCTGCATACAGAGCATCGTTATAAATTAGCTGGGGAATTCATGTGGAGGCTTACGGAAGTTCAAACCTCTCCCAAAGCAATTAATGAATATTAAAATATAATAGTTTGAAATAATAATAATAAAATTTTGGAGGTAAAAATCGATGATTGTCTCCAAATATAACGTTGGTACGAATGAAACGTCTGTTTTGATGTCTGGTGGGAAACGCACCTCAGCAACATAAGACAGGGATGAACTAAGATCACGTGTTTCACATTACAAACTCTGTACACCGTCCAGCAGGGGCATCATTTGGGGAGTGTAAGGAGCAATTTCACTCTGAATTTAAGAAACATATGCTTCGTAATAAATTGTATAGTAACATACTAATAAAAACTCGAAACTCATGTCGGTGAACATTCCCCCTCCCTCACAACCTGGGAAAATCTGAAATGATGCGACTGACATTCACCAAAATAGGCTGAATTTTCCAGATGGGAAACAGTGCACTATAAGAGTGCACCATAGAAAACACACAATTCCAAGTGACTTTTCTTTACGATTTCAAACTGCGATATTATGCGCAATAAGCCGCGGAAAGTATTATCAATGCATTTAAGCCAGGAGTGGCGAATAAATTCACCATTCACCGTTGGCTTCTTAACTTTCGATCTGGTGACGTAGTATTATCAAATGAGCACCGACCTTGCATTGTGTTCGTATGAACTCCTCAGGAATATCGCGCAAGCGGAATTTTCCAAATAGAGTTCGTGCCGTTGCAGACAAGTTAGATGTACGCCATACTACCGTTATTCGGTGACTACATGCAATCGATAAGATGAAAAAAAAAAGAACTCATGTGAGCCACATGAGTTGACAAATGGCCAACAAGAATCTCGTCTGGAAGTGTACCGTTCTCTGAGTGTAAGGGTAGGGACATGCCGAAGATACCTCGCGATCGAGGTCGAGGTTTAAGTCGCGGTCGCTACCTCGATGTCTAGGTCACGAGGAACAATGGTACAAAATTCCACACACCACGATTCAGGAGCTGTATACGTCCATTCTATGTCGGATCCAAGCACAAGTTTTGGACACAAAAGGAGGTCCCACACCATACTAGGTATGATTTTCACACTTTGGCAAACGTTTTGGCAAGATTTTTTGTTCAACCCCTGTATATATTTTGTTATGTCGTTTGCAGATGGACAATCTCTCATTTTGTTAGTGTCCACGCATTCGGTAAGTTAGAATCTTATGTTCAATGTTTTAGCAAATTTTTCGTCGTCATTATGATTGCTGCCTGACGGCGCGCGCTAGATCTCCAGTAAGGGTGAAATTTTAATCTGGTGGATATGGTGAAAGTGGATACACGACAGATAGCCTGATAGATGAAGAAAACTGGAGCATGTGTGCATCATCTACTCTTCATGTATGTGAAATATCAAGAAATTTTGAAGTCTTAGGTCCATATTGGGTATGGACTTCTCTAATAGAGAAGAGTGTAATTCACCATGTGCCTGTCAAGTATAACTCTGGGCTTGGATTTTATGCCTATTGTAACTCTGAATAAATCTGATCATGGCAGAAAAGATCACGCGAATCTTTCATTTAAGAGTGAATGTATGCTGGTAGTTGAAGCGGTCAGTATTATACGAGGTGTACTAAAAAGTATCGAACCTTTAGTTGGCAAAAATACCTTTATAGATTTGGGAATCCGAAATACTAATCCCCTGCAAACAGGGCCGTGCCCTAAAGAGGGGCCCGGGCGCCGAAGTAAGGGGGTGAAAAATTCGGAAGAAAAAAAGGAAAAAAGATAGGAAAAATTGCTTGGAATATATGTATGGGGACGCCATCGTATACTCTTGCCCCGGGCGCTGATTTTCCACGATACGGCCCTGCCTGCAAATAGTCTCCTTGGTAGAGCACACACTACTACCAGCGCTTCCGCCATTGTTGGAAACACTTCTGGAATGCATTTTTTGGAACGGTGAGCAACCGTGCCGTTGCTTTTCGTATGTCGTCTTCTCTTGACTCAAATCGGGTCCCTTTTCGTTGCATTTTCAGCTTGGGACATAACCAAAAGTCACATGGAGCCATATCGGGTGAGTAGGGAGCTTGACGATACACAGGAATGTTGTTTCTGGCGATGAAAGCCTGAATCAAATTTCACGGACACTCTCTTGATGCCCAGACTGTCGTTCAAAATTGAATTTACCGATCCGATTGAGTGGTTTCCGCTTGGGTATCGCCAAGTTTTGGGCAAAATTTTATGCAATATCGCTGCTTAAGTTTTTCTGACATTTTACAAAAAAAAACTGAAATCAGACGATCGCTCATTATACGTCTTCACTCGTTGGCTGACTGTCAGCGACTGACACTTTCACGACTACGCATGAGCGTCCCTTCTACATCTACACTGAAGAAATTCTTCCTCGTTTCATTCGTTTACACGGAAAAAAAGAAAATTCTATACTTTTTGAACACATCTCGTATACTCTCTTACCCCAAGCATGTAAGGTACGCAACCTCTCATACACCTAAATGTGAGGTTTTCAACTCACCAATATTTCAAAGTTTAATCAAGAAACATTTTAACCTCTGGTATGCACATCTATTTAATATGAGTTTATGTACTATAAGCTTTACATACTCTCTCATACTTCAAATAGATATTTGAACCTCATTTGTTGTGGTACCAAAAAGAAATCTAACCTCCGCATATAACTTACTCGTATATGGATATGGATAGCCACTATTAATGTCGCCATTACCTGTGAAGATTTTAACGGATTGACTCCGTTATTATAGGCAACCAACATTTCTTTGCTATTATGCCGGTTGCATAGAAGCTAGGAAATTTAAATTTTAAACGGGACATTGATAGCCACCGTTACCCGTGAATATGTTAGTAGATCGACTTCATTAACCCTCCTACGGCCTTGGGGTAAATATGACCCTAAGGGACACCTATTTCTTAAATAATTTCTTTGTACGGTGTTTTTGGTTACTGGTTATTTTATTATTTCTCGACCTAGTCTATTTCTTTATATAATCCAAATATTAGAAGTTAACTATTTTAAGTAATGTTGTTAAATAAAAAGGTAACATATCAGACCTTCGGGTCATATTGACCCCAATATTTAATGTTATATTTTTTCCTATTTATTATTATTATTATTAAACCACCTCAAGACATTAGATTAACTATTATTTAGTCTATCTTTCATGTTCGCATGGCCTTATGAGAAATTAAATAATTGGGGTCAAATAGACCCCAAGGACAGGCGTTTGTTAGATTTGAAGAGCCATAGGAGGGTTAGTTAACAAAATCGGCTGAGATAATTTCCAATAATAAAAGTTACATATCCTTTAGATGTAGGCAACCAGCATGTCTTTGCTACTAAGCAGGTTGCATATAAGCTAGGGAATATTACAGATTTTAAACGGGATATTGATAGCCACCAAGATGTTAGCGGATTGCTTCCATTAACGAATTTGGTCTAGATAACCGCTGTAGTAATCTATTGTAAAAATAAATAAATACATAAATAAAGAAACGTTAAAAAATTCACTCTCGTTCAAGGTTTATCGTGTGGATATACACTAACATTACAATCTTTCAAGTCCGGCTGCGCAGTTCTAATAACAGTACAAATAAATACATTAAGTGAATACAATGATTACTCAGTTAGTATTTTGTAAGATTGACCATTGGTTTTTTCGTAGAACATAGAATATTTAGGTTACTTTGCCATAAATTGTCTGATAGAAGAACAACTATGTATTTAAGTTATTTACATATTTATTTCGAAAACGGAAAACTCGATAGAAGCGTGATCTGCTTTTAAGACACGTTAATATTAAAGTTTCCCTGATATAGTAGATTTAAAACACAATGGCGAAATAAAGAAGATAATAGACCTACTTCACGTATAAAAGCAATATCTTATGTGTGAAAGCACAAATTTAAAAAGAAAAATTGCACCCAGTCCATACCTCTGACGTAAGCATTGGAAATATGATTGCCGATTTTAGTTTTGTTTGTTTGTTTTTCGTTGGTTTTTTTTGGGGGGGGGGTATTTGAGGAGAGAAGAGGCGCAGTTTAAAATGTGGAAATTGAACCACTACGTATTACTATAGAAAATATAATTTAGACATACACAGATCATAACCAATCGATTTTATCTAATTTAGTAGGTCTCATAGCACTTTCTTACGAAATTTATAATTCTGCAGTTGAATAACTGTTGTATCTACTTGTGTCCCAACCATCTTAAACATTTTGATTTAATTATTTCCTCCATATTTGTTGACTTGTATGTGGCATAGGAGTTCTGAATTATGTAATCTTAATGTGACATAGAGAAGAAAGGAAGTTTTATTGAATATCATAAAACTACAGTTACCTTGAGAACTATAATGGGTCCAATGATGAAACCGGAAATAAAAGACATTCTACTTCCGGTATCAATAGGGAAATAAGACTGGAGATAGAAATTATTATTGACATGCTGGTTTCATATCAAAAAACATCTCTCCCTATCTTTAGAGTTTTTGCTCTTTAGAAATAAAATATGGTTAGTAGGTTGATTAGTTTAGCGTCCGTTTCAGCAGCGACGTTACATGAGACCTGGATTTGCAAACTAATGTGGAATTCGAACCACATGAACTCCCACCGGGAATCGAATCCGGGTTTTCCATGCTAAAGATGCTAATCATATAACCACGAAGGGGCTCTTTAGGAATAAAAGATTGCAACCAACAGTAATACTCTATTATTTCCGGTTTGGATAAAGGGATAGAGACGGAGAAGGAGGTTACTTATTCTTAGGACTCTGAATACATGCGTATATATATATATATATATAGGGAGTTTCAAAACAACACCGACAACGTTTGAGAGGTAATTCCTGACACCAAGATAAGGCGAAAAGTATAGACCAACCTGGGTACACAAATGCTTCCTTTCGGAGTAATAGGCTTCCAAAAACATGAAAAAATGAACTTTCAAGCTCCATAGCGCCAGTACTATGGTTAGATCAACACTTCACGTAGAAACCACCATGTGCCCTATCCAAATATCCATATTTCAGAATCCTGCGGTACTTCAGCAACAATTTTTATAGAGGTAATTGGTGAATGCTTCAAATTATATGCCCGTAGCCAAACTGCCTCTATAAAAATTGATGGGTGAGTACCTTAGAATTCTGAAACATGTATTTTTGAATAAGCGGAAATATTACTTCCTAAATGAAGTCTTGACACGACTACGGTAGATTCCATAGTTTTGGAGCTATGAACCTTTAAAGTTTTATTTTTTCATATTTTCGGCAGCCCGCAATTCCGAAAGGAAGCATTTGTGCACCCAGGTTGGTCTATACTTTTTGTCTTATCTTGGTATCAGGAATCAACTTCCAAACGTTGTCGGTGTTTTGAAACACCCTGCATATAGTTATTTTCATCTATGGATGATTTGAAATTGAAACCGGAAATGTTAGATCTTCTAACAGAGCGACAAAATTGCAAACAAAACCTATTCTTTAGAGAGGGTCTATATATATACCCTCCAAAGTGATTACCTCTGGTGCAAGAGGTCCCTGGTTCGATCCCCGGAAAACTATATTTGTGGTGGAGAACAACATGTCCGTGGAATTTCTCGGGGTAATCCAGTTTCCTTCCACAATTTTATTCCGCCAACTCTTCCATCCTCATTCACTTGCTCTAATGAAGCATCTCCCTTAGCCTAATAGGCATAAAGGAGGGACATAAAAAATTTCATTTCATTTCATTACAGAAAAACATTCCTTGCTATTCCTTATTGTTTCTACTCTCATACACGTTGACAGGTGTCCGGATGAACAAGTGATGATTTCTAGTTTCCCCCGGAAGTTTCAATGCACAGGAGTGAAACTACAACCACCCCCTTTGTCTCCTCTAAACTGACCAGTCGCGAATTTTACATTGGACTATGTAGTTAGCATATGAAATGAAATGAAAGTGTATGAAGGATGGTAGGAAACATTGATGGAATGAAAATGTGGGAGGGAATAGGAGTACTCCGAGAAAACTCAAGAACACGATGTTGTCCACCACAAACTTACTTGGTCAGGATTCGAACCAAGGATTACACACACAAGAGGTAAGCGTTCTAACACTGAGTCTCCGTGCCCCTATGTGAGTCGCATCGCTGTTATTTATCTTTATATTAATCTGCCACTTCTTTAGTTCACAATAAGCTCCACAATTATCTTCAAGATGTTTGGTGAACATTATCTATTGTTCTAACGGTGTACCTCTTTTAAAGCCCTCTCCAGATTAAGTGCTACTTGACTTTGATGATCTCACGATAGCTTGCACCACAGACAGACAGACAGGCGCGCACACACACACACACACATACACACACACACACGCATACATACATACATACATACAAAAAGTTTATTCACGTTGGCCTAGTGGTTTGCGCCCCTTTGTTGTAGGGGTCCCGAGTTCGATTCTCAGTGCGAGAGCATTGAAATAAGGTAGTTCGGATTCCGTTGTAACTCCACATCTTATGCAGTATCAGTGCTGAATAGACGCTAAACTTCATTGAAGGCCCTTATCCACGGGGGAGGCATGGGGTCCGTTCCCCTAAATTATTACTTGCCCTATTAAATGTTTCACGGTAGGGTAGCAATTGAACTATAGTATGGTTGGATTGGGCCTCCTAACTTCTGCTGCTTCCCCTACATTTTTGGGCTGGCTACGGGCCTGCTTCATTCCAACTAACCAACAAAGATACAGACACAACGAAAACTGCATCACAAACACGTTAAGTATCGATACTTGTAACTAATGTATTTTGCTGTCTAAATTTTATATTTTATACTGAATTGAGCGATATGGTTGATCTTCAAAATTAAATAAGAAAACTTCCTGATATGTTTAAGGAATAGCTCAAATGCCCTGATTGTCACGTAAATAATAAGTAACAGTGTCATCACGTGTACACCACGGGAAGAAGTTTAGTTTGTATTGCGTAATGTTTTCTCAATTATTATTTAAATTGGTAGTGGTAGGAGATTTATACTATTTCCGGTTTTAGTAGAGAATTAGAGTGGAGATGGGAGTACATTCTTTTGACGCTTTGCCGTTTTCATTTTATATATAGCCGTTTTCACTTTATAGCGATCAATATTAAAACCAGAAGTGATTCATTTCTGTCACTTCCGGATTTAGTAGAGAGATTTAGCGTGAATATGGAATATATCCTTAGGACGCTGAGTTGATTGCGCAAAATGGCTTCTCTTGTCTGTTACCGCTTTAACTCTACCGTGATCAACATTAAAACTGAAAAAATAGTCGATATCTGCCATATCCGGTTTGAATACAAGGTTAATAGAGAAGATGGTACCAACTCTTACATCTCTAAAGCGATTCCAAAGAAATGTCCTCGTTATCTGTAATCATTTTTGCGCTATGTAAATCAATATTTAAACCGGAAGTTCTGGTGGATTTCTATCACTTCCGGTTTTAGTAGAGTGTTCAGGATGAAGATTAAATGTATTCTTGGGACACTTAATCCGTTGCATGAAACCACTTCTCGCTATCTATTACCATTTTTCTGCTGTACGGTGATCAAGGTAAAAACCGGAAATGGTTTCATTTCTTCCACTTCCGGATTGAATAAGACTTCCATCAACGCACTCGGCTTCTAACTTTTGAGTTGAGTTGATTTTGAGTTTAACGTCCCGTTCAGCAGCGAGGCTATATGAGACGTGGACCTACTGATTAACGTGGAATCCGAACCACATGAGCTCCCGCCGGGAATCGAACCCGGGTCTCCCGCGCCGTTTCTAACTTTTTGCTCTCTTACATGCTGACCAAAACTAACGATGATCCATAGAATATTTTTTGAGATTTTTGTCTGCCTGACGAACGGACGGATACATGAACAGAGTAAATATAAAGGAGGTTTGGTGAACTGAACTGCTTACAAGTGAATGTAACCATATATGATGGCTAACTCCTCCTAGTTCGCTGGAGTGATTATGATGATTTTTGGTGCATAAGTGGGCCATGGTCTAGTTTAGGGTTTATATCAGACTTTTCACAAAGGGGAAGAAGAGGGTGAGACGAGTGACATGTAAAAATAATCGAAAACGGCCTATATTAAAGTCTAGCCTATAGCTTCGGAGTGGCTGAGATGAATAGTGACACCACCGATGCCATTTAAATCAAATTTAATCCCCATGAATATCCTAAAGGGGGAAAGAGATTCAAATCATTTCTATTAATCTATTCTCCCGTGCAAGGAACTAGCATTTCAGCTAGTAATAGATTAGCAACAACAACAATACACACAGTTTTGGATTCGACAAAAAGTTTTGAATTCGATTCTAAGCCATCTGATATTATTATCCTTAACGTTATATTTGTAATTGTTTGCTGTAGGTTCTTCGATTTCCTTATACACTCATAATTCCACCGATTTTTGGATCAAAAGATTCAATATATTTAAGTCAAAAATGTTCTTATAGGCCTTATTTAAGCTTTCTGGAAAACTACATATTGTGTACCCAAACTCAAACTACCACTAAACTCAATAGGATATGCTTATTATTAGGAGTCGTTCAAAAATTTTGTGCCCCTGATCCAAAAACTAAGTATTGGCTAAGATCGCAATCTTTTGATGCATTTTTTTTTTTTTTTTTTGAGTCATTCCTAAAATTCTGTTAACTCCCATTTATTATATAGTTCCTTTAGCCTATAAGGCGTATTCTTGGGATGTTAACTTTAACATGTTAAACTTGCAGGAAAAAAGAACTTTTTTTTTTATTGTAAGGCGATATTTCAATCCTTAATTGTGAGTCTTTTTATATACTCTACGGAAGCATTTTTTTTCTATACTTTCTTAAAAGAAGACTTTGTAAGTTGAAAATATAATGCGGGTCAACTACTATAAATGTCAAAACATTCAATTATAGGTAGGAATTAAACTTATGAAAATGTTCTTATTGTAAGATCCAAGTTTAATTCCACAGAATGAAACTACTAATTTCAAAACCGTATATACATCTAAGATGCATCTCCATTTCTAAACTTTAAAAGTTGTGCCAATTTCTTGTATTCAATTCTAATACACATCATGGATATTCAATGAAACAATTCAGAATTTGACAGTACAAATTAAATCATACAGGTTTATTTGTTCAAATTTAACATTAAATGTCAAGATTAAAAAATAAAAAAAGTATAAAGGTACTATCTTACATGACCACAGACGCATGCTGTGTACATTCCGGGATATGAGCGGTGACACACAGTGGAAATGTTGGAGTGGTTTTGTATGCGATTCCAAAACGCGCCCCACATTTTATACCAGAAATTTTGGCAGAAAAAGTGCGTCTTAGATTCAAAATCTTCTAGTTTTAGGTCCCAAGGTTATGCCGTGTGGGCTAAAAGAAACGGTGATGATGAGAAATGAATGAAATGGTGGAATGAAAAAAGTGGGAGAGACGGGAGAAACCCAGGAAAACTCTCTCACACGGTGTTTGTCCATCACAAAGCTCACTTGGCGCGAGCTGGAATCGAACCAAGGGCCCCCTGCACGAGAGGTGAACGCTCTACCACAGAGCCATCACGGAACCTCGTCTAAAATTCGAGCGCTATGTCTAATAGTACTGAAGACTGCATTATTAATTATTCATTTACTTGTAATCATTAGAGTCATAATTCAATTGACAGAGTTTGTCAAGATTTGCTGTGTTCTTCAGACATTAAGGGTTCCAAACTTCCTATTTTATAGCTGGAATTTCTCTTTGCAAAGTCCACTAACTCTATAGCACTTTCGACGAATACGGTAGCTCAGTTTTTCAGCACTTATATACAGTATGATAGGTCTCTAGTTCGATCCAAGTCGTGTTCGTGTTCGTTTGTTAAGATTTTCCTGTTTCTTTCCTACTCCACTAATTTTTTTCATAATTAATCACTTTCAATGATTACCTACAGGGCATAATACCATAATTATATAAGTTGTTGAAGATTTCATTTTTTAAATGCCAAACTCATCGTATTCATACTATACAAAGGGGCACGGAAATTTATATACACAAACCTTGCTTCATCCTAATTAAAAAAAAAAAAAAAACTCTCATAAGTTATCTTAATTTACGTCTGTTTCATCGTACAAAATAAAGCAAACGAATGAACTCCTGATAATAGCAAGCTTTGTAAATACGACAGACGATACAATTTGTTTTTAGCAAAATTAAACTGATGTTTTTCATTTTGCCTCCCTCATCCTTCCGTTCAAACTACATGGCACAATCAAAAATGAAAAGAAATCTCTCAGTTTAACGTCCCTCGATTATGCCCTTTAGGTTAAGGGAGACGATCATTAAAAGCAAGTGAATGATGATGGAAGAATTAGTGAAATGAGAAAGTGGGAGGAAACAGGAGCACAACGAGAAAACTCACGGACACAATGTTGTCCACAACAAACTTACTTGGGCAGGCATCGAACCAACGACCTCATGCAGTAGAGGTAAGCGCTCTACCAGCCAGTCATCATGTCTCCTAATATATGTCACAATCATTTTGGAAATCTTCCCCTTTCAAGTTCCTTAAGTTGAGGAATCAACTATTTAAGATCAACTAGCCAAAATTGCGGATAGCACATTATCAGTAATTAAAATATCATGTTATTTTCATCCCATATACTGAAATGATTGTCCACCGTGATCATCAATGTTGTCCAGGAGATGAAAAATGTATTGTTTCGAAACACGAGGTAAAAGTCGAGACAACAAGTGTATTTTAAAATTCGAGACGAGACAATTCTCCTCTTGTTTTAGAGACGAGATGATAAATTTCTCGAGTATCATGGACAACACTATTTCACACAAGTCAGATCTCAAACATTGTTTTACTGGTAAATCATTCACCATTGTAAAAAAAAAATAAAATAAAAAAATATTACATAAAGAGATTGTACGAACACAATGAAGATCCTTTATCAATGGTTAAAGATACGCAAGTCATTACACAATATACTGCATCAGGGACGTACGTAGGGGGTGGGTCCGGGGGTCCGGACCCCACTCCCGAAATTTCGACTTTTTGTATAAATTTAGCCTAATTTTAGGGGCAATTTTAGGAATTTTAATATAAAATACCCTCATCTTGAGTTTTCCCCCTCCCCCCGAAATAAATTCCTGCGTACGCTACTGGCAATAATAAATATGATTTAATTGTTGTTCTATCACACTCTCCGTGGATCTCTCGTTACGTGGAGAGATTCTCATAACTTCTGGATGAAATTCAGGTAAAAACGTGACAAGAAAAACTTCTAAGCAAGATGAGAAAAGTTTTTCGAGAATCCTGACCCGTGGAGAGAATTCGATAAAACTTCTTAATACGAGACGAGATTCTTGTGTTGTCTCGTGGGGGGACATGGTGACTTAGTGGTAGAGCGCGTACCTCTGGTGCATGGGGTCCCTGGTTCGATCCCCGACCAAGTAAGTTTGTGGTAGACAACATCGTGTCCCGTTTCCTACCTCTTTCTAATTCCACCAATTCTTTCATCATCATCTACCTCAGCCTAAAAGGCATAATTGTGGGACGTTAAACTGAAAGATTTCCTTGTCTCAGCCTAAAAGGCATAATTGTGGGACGTTAAACTTAAAGATTTTCTTATCTCAGCCTAAAAGACATAATTGTGGGACGTTAAACTTAAAGATTTTCTTGTCTCAGCCTAAAAGGCATAATTGTGGGACGTTAAACTTAAAGATTTTCTTATCTCAGCCTAAAAGGCATAATTGTGGGACGTTAAACTTAAAGATTTTCTTGTCTCAGCCTAAAAGGCATAATTGTGGGACGTTAAACTTAAAGATTTTCTTATCTCAGCCTAAAAGGCATAATTGTGGGACGTTAAACTTAAAGATTTTCTTGTCTCAGCCTAAAAGGTATAATTGTGGGACGTTAAACTTAAAGATTTTCTTATCTCAGCCTAAAAGGCATAATTGTGGGACGTTAAACTTAAAGATTTTCTTGTTTCAGCCTAAAAGGCATAATTGTGGGACGTTAAACTTAAAGATTTTCTTATCTCAGCCTAAAAGGCATAATTGTGGGACGTTAAACTTAAAGATTTTCTTGTCTCAGCCTAAAAGGCATAATTGTGGGACGTTAAACTTGAAGATTTTCTTATCTCATCTCGTTTGTAAGACTAGCGACAAAAATAATGAAAAGTCAATATTTATTTTGATGTCTCTCGCATTTGTGGAACGCGAGAACCCTCGTTAAAACACAAAGTCTTGAAAGATGGACTCCGCAAGGTCACATGACCCGTGATTTAAGCAGGAACTCCTTACACCTTAGGTCAACGCTCGTTCGTTTAGTCACAATCCTCTCTCTCTCTCCTGATAAAGGGTCACAAATGATAAGATAGAACACACTTCAAATGGAAAAAATAGAGTATTTCACGCATAGGTGTGCGTCATTTCACACGCTCATTGGATATATATATATATATATATATAATTTATTTATTTATTCTTTGGAGTTTAACGTTCCATGATTATGTACTGAGATAAGGGAGACACTGATAATTGTGATAATGACGGAATGATGAAAGCGAAAAGGAACTAGAGAACCTCGAGAACCCCCCCCACACACACACGGTGTCTGTCCACCACAAAGCCCACTTGTCGGGAACTGAGATCGAAGCAGAGACCCCATAGGTCAGAGGTGGGAGCTCTACCACTGAGGCACTACCATTCCCATCATTACTTATTAAATATAGATTAATATTGTAAATATTTTCCGAGTTCTTGAATATAGAGGAACAAATTATAACATTTCTATTAAATACGGTGGACTCCCGAGTTACGAACCCCTTGGCTCGTGAACAAGTTTTGTTAAACAATTTTTCGTTCGGCTTACGAACAATATTTCGGTGTATGAACACACGCTTGTGTACCCATACTTCACGTGTTTGTCATAAACATAGCTTATCAGAGTGCTATGATCATAAACAACTTTCCGTTCTTTTTCTGCACTTGTTGCGTATGTGTGTGTGTTTTAGTCCTCATACTGATTTCTTTACTTAATTATTATCTTTGAGAAAGATATTTTTCAACTGCATGAATTCGCTGTTTGTTATTTTTGTTTCTATTTCCGGAACCTTAATTTTAATAAGACAACCAGTGATGTATATAGAATTTCAACAACTAAGGGGGCTTCAAGCTCCCAAATTCATACCATTTCAGGGTTTTTGTATATGTATCTAAGTATGGGGCTTAAACCCGGAGATACCCCTTTGCGTACGCCGCTATCGGCAGCAGTATGCCATCCAATTTCTATACACATAAACTAAACTATACAAAGTTTCGTTATAAAAGACAAATTCTCGAAACATTGAAATTTTGTTTAAAATTAAAATAGCCTATCTGTAACCGTATTTGTTAACAAAGGCTTGTCTTTGTAAGCACTGTCCCGGGTTCGATGTTCGTGGAGGCATTGATTTTTCAGTGTCGACCTAGCATCGAGATCTGGTAAGCTAGGTAAAACAACGGAAATAACAGCTGATGTGTCTACACATAATTAAAACACAATAATAGGCCTCTTGGGTTCCAACGCTATAGAGTTCTGTATGAGTTTTGCAAATGCTTCTACAATAAAACTATTTTCTTCCTTAGATTAATTTTATTCCATTAAAATAACTATATTTAAAAAAGAGCTCGCTGAGGGATCGAATTCTTACCGTATTATAATAGAAACTACGGCACAGAAAGGTGTTGTCACATTGTATATACAGTAGAGTAGATTGAAGAACCGTTATCTTGCCAGGAGTTCAATGACTACCGGTAGAATATTGGGGTTTCAGGGATGCTAAAAGAATATAAACTCCTGTAGTTATTGCATATTTATCGTAGCGTTAGTTCAAACTAAAATGCATATTGTAGTTATCTTAAGTCGTTTCTTATAGAACTTTCTTGAAGTAAATGCATTGTTCCAATTAAATGTCTAGATGAAAAAGTAATGGACTTGTACGTAAACTTCATACACTCCGTCGTGAATATACTTCAAACATTTTTGTTCACTGGCATAACATCTTATATTTAATTCCATTTAATTTGACATAGACAATGATTTTTATGTTTTCTTCACGTGTCAGTGTTCTATTGTTTTCTAATGTTCAAATGCATCTGATTTTATCGCTGCACACTGCAAGAAATCCCGTTGATAATATTAAGCCAGGTATTCCCAACAAAGATAAGAAATTATTACAGTGTTGTCACGAGTTGCCAAGTCCTACAAAATTAACCATGTTCGAATGGTATTGATATTACCATACATTAAAAGTAGGAAACATAACCTAAGATTAATTTTGCTGATTCGTACTGTATTTGAACCTCATATAGGCATGAAGACGAAAGGTAAATAGTGCTTTGTCAGGGAATTTAAGTTAAAATTTCGTGTAATATTATTATTATTAGAAAATACTTCTGAAATGGAGAAACACAAAATACGTCAGAGGAGCTATTTCTACCATACATGTCACCGAAATTTCCTTTCAAAAAAAAGTCAAGTTTAATTTCTTCTGTTATATCGAACCCATAATATTCTAGTGAATATACACTACACACGTAATATTATTTTTCTACATGTAAACAGTTGACACATATGTTTGGGTCGGAGAAGACAAATTGTAAATAAAAATAGAAACAGAAGATATCACTGTACATACTACGGATATTATTGGTACCTGAATATAAGTAAATACTGTTACTTACCTCGGGCATGCCTGTTACTCCTTTACTTAATAGATTTTGTCTGCTTAAAGACTCGCGCGAACTAACCTACTTCGAGCGCTGGCTGCTCCACACACATGCACTTTCACTCTCCCCTGCGTACGTACGATACGAACTGACACCTTCGTTCGCACAAGCCAAAAGATTTTTACTCCACACAGCCAAGACTGTCCTGGATTGGTGCCGGAAGGTTTGGTTGGTCGGTGGGTGAGTTTTCGCCAAACACACAGCTCGTTAAAGACCTATTCACAATAGCACGTTCTCTTGTCTTTTCTATCGATGCGGGATGACTGGATGTTGCTATACTGTTATTTACTCATGAGCTGATATTGACTTGCTGGAACTGGAGAGGAGAGAGAGAGAGAGAGAAAAGGGGGGAACTGACTGATTCCAGCAAGGAACTGGGCTTGCCGGCCGGTTGGACATTGAAATTAAGAAAAAGAAAATGAAGAGAACTGCTAACTGCCTCTAGATACTAGGAAGGACAAGAAGATCTCTTGAGCGTAACAACCTGAAGAAAGAAAGAAAAAAAACTTATCAAGGAGAGGTGCGGTATTATAAAAACAAGTGGGAAAAAGCCAACTTATTTCCGACAGAACTAACGGGAATTGTCGTACTGAAAGAGGAGCCGATGTAGCACTTTTTGTATCGAGGGTGACAATCAAGAGGTAGTGCCTTTAACAAGAGCGCCGATTTCTCTGTAAATTTGGGGGGGGGGGGCATTCAGATGCAGAAGTTATATATATGATGATTTTAAGACAAATTGCATTCAAATTATGCCAAATATTGTATATTTATAAATACAATAGGGGGCCCCACATGAGATGTGGGGGGCTGGCCCCCCAGGATCGGCGCTCTTGGCCTTTAATTCAGAAAGTTCTTACAAAGGGGGCAAAAATCCATTCTTAACATCTAAGTGGAGTACAGTAGAGCCCCGATTAAACGGGAGTGCAGTAAAAAAGATATTTAACCCTGGTGCAGGCGCGCTCTATTATTTTTCATAAGTAGTCGCTGCGGACTGTCACTTCGCATGCCAATAAGTAGTGTATGGTCTAAAACATAACAAGAATTATAGGAATGATCTTTAAAAATGGATCAAAAGATTGCGATCTAGGCCAAGAATTTTAGGAATGATAAAAAATGGATCAAAAGATTGCGATCTAGAATTTTAGGAGTGATAAAAATGCATCAAA
Organism: Thermobia domestica; assembly: GCF_964235325.1. Lineage (NCBI taxonomy): Eukaryota > Metazoa > Arthropoda > Insecta > Zygentoma > Lepismatidae > Thermobia > Thermobia domestica. Next base: position 299,743,368 of record NC_137458.1, on the reverse strand, counting down.
AGATTGCGATCTAGGCCAAGAATTTTAGGAATGACATAAAAATGCATCAAAAGATTGCGATCTAGGTCAAGAACTTTAGGAGTAATAAAAAATGCATCAAAAGATTGCGATCTAGGCCAAGAATTTTAGGAATGACATAAAAATGCATCAAAAGATTGCGATCTAGGTCAAGAATTTTAGGAATGATAAAAAAATGCATCAAAAGATTGCGATCTAGGCCAATAATTACTTTTTGGATCAGGAGTCACAAAATTTTTGAACTGCCCCTAAATTGATTTTTTTTTTTTTTTTTTTTAACGGAATAATCACATCATACTGAGTTAAGTGATGGATTGGGTTTGGCTACACTGTATGTAGTTCTCTTGATATAAGGCATACAAGAAAATTTTTGATTAAAATATATTGAATCTTTTGATCCAAAAATAAATTGCATTGTAAAAAAAAATAATATTTCCAACAATAGTGCACCTTCCGAAGTGCAACTCTGATAAGCAGAAGCCGATTGTATAAAAAAAAAGATATAAGAAACAAAAACGGAAATTGGGAAGAGTGATTTGCATGGTAGTAAATTAATTCATTGTTCACTGCGGAGTGGGAGTATATGAATATGAAATGAAATTTTTGAGTTTTACTCCCAGAGTTATGCTGGCTAGGCTAAAGGAGATGATGATGATGAGACATGAATGAAAGGGTGGAATGAAGAAAGTGGGAAGAAACGGGAGAACCCCGAGGAAACCCACGCACACGGTGTTTGTTCACCACAAGTACAGTATTGTTTTTTGTTTACTGTTCTTTATTTTAGTGATTTAGACGCAGAGCAAAAGTCTCTGCTGTACTGTATATATGTGTTTTTAAAGTTTTATTATGTTTTTTGTACAACAGAACATAGTTTTTATGCTGAAATACAGTACTTTTTTGTATGTTTGCACCTTTTAACGAGTTATACGCAATTTTCGTTATTCGCGGTTCTCTTGCCACCCAATTCTACGTATAATAAATTCTGACTTCTGTATTTTGTTTAATAGTCAGTATGGTGCTAAATTAAAATTCATAATACCGCACAAATCAACCTACAAAAGTAAAATATTTCAACGGGGAAATAATACCTTTCTGAGTACTAATAAAAAGTGCTCATGCTTTAATCAATTTCTAACTGCAATTTTATATTAATTTGAGAATGTTAAATTCAATAAAACTATCTTTAAGAATATCCATCGATAGAATCCCAAGAAAAATAACCTCAAAGTTGAGATATTTATATTTACTTAAGTCCCAAATATGAGTCCACTTTTCTAGGCAACTTATGGACGTGTATATTAAAAAATAGTTCTATTGGATTCAGCATATTGAATTTAATACAAAAATTGCAATTAGCAATATATCGATGCCTGGGCACTTTTACCATCGACAGGAGCAGTACTTCAAAAATCTCAACTTTGAGGTCATTTTTCTTATGATCTCATGGACGGATATGCTTTAAAATTAGGGATGAGAACGAGTTGAGTTCTGAGCCGAGTCAATGTTTTGAGGTCGAGCTTCGAGTCGAGTCGAGTCGAGTTTGATAAATGGCTCGCTCGTTCAACTCGTTTTAACTCATTTTGAAATCATGGCCTGATTATACTGGAAAGCAAAAGCCGTGAGAAATGTAAGCAGTAATGTGGAATACTTTTAGTGTTGTTCACGACAGGGGTGTATCTCATCTCGTGCTTTCAGTGCATCTTGTGAAGTACGTTTAGTATATCTCGTCTCGTCTCGATAACGAGACGACAATAGATTTTTATAACAAGACAGCCTCAAATGTCGTGAGCACCAATATAAGTATATACTGTAGCTCTTACCATCAATGCTGAGACCTGCATGGTCGAAGTTTTGTGCCCAAGGAGAAGCCCAACCCGGATGGTGATGTCAATCGGCTCTAGGAATGCGCACGAGACAAGATTTGTGGCTTTGTGACTGTCTCGTCTCGAAAATGTGCTGTAAAAGTGATGTCTCGACTCGAAAAATGTATATTTTTCTATTGGAAGAACCGTGTCTCGACTCGAATTTTGTCAGGAAAATCATGTCTCGACTCGTCTCGTGTGCATCCCTAATCGGCTCGGCTCGGCTCGGTTCAACTGAGCGAACAGCTCGAGGCAGTTCGGTTGGGATGAGCAATTGACTCAGCTGATGTGAGCCATCGGCTCGAGCCAGCTCCTTCTAAACGAGTCAATCGGCTCGGATAGACTCAGCTCAACTGAGCCTATGGTTCGAAATGGCTCGGTTGAGGTAAGCAATCAGCTGGGTTCGGTTCACCTCGGGCATCGGCAATCAGCCATCGGTTCGAGCCAGCTCAGTTGGTTGAGTTGTTGGCTCGGCTCACTTCTCGGTTCGGCTCGATAGTGAATGAGCTGTGAGGCGACTCGCTCGAGCCGTTGACAACCGTAAACCCGGGCCGAGAAGTTTTGAATGTTTAGTAGGCACCCTATAACTTTTAACAATTTTTGGCTCGAACCCGAATATTTGCTCCTCCGGAACTCAAACCCAGAACGTCGTGACCGATGTCCTTGCCTCCTGAAGACTTCTTGACGACCTAGATCGACAGTTAACTAGTTTCTAGTATTCCGATGCAAATCTCTTACGTTTCATGGTTATATACGGTGTTAATAATAATAATAATAATAATAATAATAATAATAATAATAATAATAATAATAATAATAATAATAAAAGTTGTAGTAGTAATATCATTGATATTATATTGATTATGTAGGATTCTTGAAGAGAGTCGTTTTGGCTCGACTCGACTCGAAACTCGATCCGAATTTGAGTCAAGTTGGAGGAAATTTTTCGAGCCGAGTTCTCGAGTCGAGCTCAAAGATGTCTGTTTCGAGTCGAGACGACTTTGAAAGAAAAATCAGTCGAATTCGCTCGTGCCATTCCTATTTAAGATAGTTTCCTTGAATTCAGCATCCTCAATGAATTATAAAATCAATTAGAAATGTATCTTTGAGTAGGCAATTTTATGATTGGTCTAACCGTCACTTCAAAGATCTAAATCATTTTTATTGTGATCTCATGGATGGATATATTCAAAAATAGTTTTGTTGGATTCAGCATCCTTAAATTAGTGTAAAAAGCAATTAGAAATTTATGCAAGCGTGGCCACTTTTAACTAGTGGCAGATTGTTAGTTCTTTTCTCTAACTATTTTTCGGCAAAACAAAATTCGGCCAAATAGGAAATAATCTTTTCGTCGAAAATTGCCGACTGGCCAGATGTGGTTTAAAGTTGTGGCGCACGGTTGGTTAGATTGGACTTTACTGTCCCTCTGAACACAAAAACTATATAAGACGTCGTAGCCTTACAACTTAATGTGGTATCCGAGCCACATTCTTTTCCCACCTGGAATCAGACCGTGGCCTTCTGTGCTGAAGGCACATGCAATAATAATGCAGCGACAAGGGAGCCCTCTCAGGTATTATTTCTCAACCTGTGGTACGAGTGCCACTGATGATACATACGACCAGTAGCCACCGGTTGCAATTTGGTACCAAAGTGTTTACCATCCTTTTAGGTATTGATCAACAACAATATAATCTCCGGTTTCCGGTTCCGAGATATGGCTCCTGAAATCTCCCGAAATCCGAACTTTTTTTGGCCAATATCTCGGGAACGGTAAGAGTGACGCGAAAAATTTCATCACTTCTTTAAGATAGTTTTTGATACTCTACGGAATGGAGGGCTCAAAATTGAAAAATTCGCAAATAATAGACACAAACACATACAGACATAAAGAATTTAGTAACGAATTTTTAAGGTTCGTGGAAAATCTTGAAATATTTTAATAATTAGTTTGCCTTTTACTAAGCAGAGCTGTCTCTTATGGACAATTAACAATACATTTTGTGTGATATTTCAATGGATAGGCGAAATTATTTTTTGAGTTTTTGCCACAAATTTGAGTGTTTGGCACCAATTTCGGAACTTTCTTGAAGAGCCGCCACTGATATGAAGAATTAAGACCGAAAAATTATTCACATTAACTCTCGGACGCATTTATTAGTAACTGATATTTTAAGAAATGTGATTTTTGAATAAAGTGTCCAAAATTTTAACTTAAATTAATTTTGATTTTTTTTATATCACTTACATATGTCTCAACGTAATATTTTGTCAGCAATACTAACAAACCAAGCAACAAATGACAAAGATTGTCGTATATATAACATATTAAATTGCCACTGATTGCTTAAACTGATATTACGAAAGCTACATTAATTTAATGTTTATGATTTTAACGCATGGATTAGAAAGCAACTTTAGAAATGAAGTGTTCATGGTCAGTGACTATTCCAATTATGTATTACATAAATGGTATGGTAAAGAGGTATACATGTGATAAAAAAGAAGCCACACTGACAATCTCTTCCGCTTTTAGACGTTATGGTAGGTCAGGGAAAGCGAACTTGCTTTTAGCGGTCATATCTTAGATGGTCTTAAGAAAAAATAAAACAAAACAAGACAGAAAGAAACTTTACAAAAAACTAAATTAAACTAAGCTTCCTAAGATTCATATATTATTTAGAGACTACTCGTATATGAATGATGGGGTTTCGTAAGTGAGTAAAACTGATCTTTAATGCTAAACATTAATCTCATAATATGAAAAGAAAGCCGATAATAGTGAAAGGAGAAGTGTTTTTCAAGGTACAAGTAGCAAACCGTTCGGATTGCCTGTGCATGCGGGACTGAAGATGGGCAGAATTGATTTCTTAAATACATTCGATTCTCTGTACTTTGATTTCTCTGACAAGATTCTGTATTTCTTTTTACGGTTTACCACTGGCTCCTTTGAACGGTGGTCCCTGAACATGCCAAAGCAAATTATCATACGTGCAGTTTTACATTTCTTCAAAATTAACAAAAATCAAACTCCTTATATATATATATATATATATATATATATATATATATATATATATATATATATATATATATATATATATATATATATATATATATATATATATATATATATATATATATATATATATATATATATATATATATACAGGTAACAGCTTCATATTTATATACAGATAACCCCTTAGATTTCCAACACACTCTTGGACACTTCTTATGTTATTCCGCATAAACATAGTGGGGAGTCACTTTTAGTGGGCGGTTTAAAGAATTTTTCCAAGTTCATTTACTTTGTTAATATTGCATATACAATCTTTTATATATCTTTTTATAATATACAATGTGATGAGTGAGTGAATGAACCGATTTCTGCTTGGCTAAGAACAGTTTTCATCCATAAAAAAATTCCCATAGCACATTCCTCACATTTCGGACTTTTTCCATACTCAAGTCATTATAAGGTACCTTTATGCAGAATTTAACGTCTCTATCTCATTGGGATGTACCTAATGAATTTGATGAGTGAGTCAGTGAATCAGTGAGCCCAAAAACTGCGTATTTTAGGGGTCCAGTACCCGAATATGTTGAAGCTAGGACTGTGAGATACGGTATATGAGAATACTTCTCGGATATCTCCTTAAATTCAATACCTTATGTTTCTACCCTTATTAGAATCGTTTTTACAGAGCTTCGAAATCAACGATTTTACCCAAAACTTTATTCGTGTAAAACATGCTTACGGCAGTGCAGGCCAGTTTTCATTTCCGACAAATTTTCTTCACGGAACTTGGCTGCCATGCACTGCCGTTCATGTTGATGCTATTATTTAAAATTTAAAAAGAAAAATAAAAAATAGTGGAAGTCCCCATTCATTTGGTTCCCGAATGCTCAATAAAGTGGTCAGTTATAACGTTGGCAGTTGGTTACCCTAATATTTCTACTGATGGCCCTTTTGTCTGTACTACTAAGGAATACATAGTTTAGTTTAAATCAGGGGTGCCCATCCCCCCCAAAGCTGATGGCGCACTCCCCCCCAAAACTAATAATCTCTTCCCTCCTCAAAACTCAAGTCCTCTAAAAACAATTGCCCAGTGTAGCAATAGTTTTTATAGTACTAGTAATTGTTATTTTTGTTGTTTTTATTTCCTGTAGTAATATTATAGAATGCTTGTAGTAGTAGTAGGGGTAGTAGTAATTATAAAAATGGCATTACTTTTATTAGTAGTCTTAGTAGTGTACAATACTAAATATGTTCTATAAGGATATTGAAGGGTATAAAAACTTCTACACACTGTGTATGGCACAGGTATTCTTTTTCTTACAATTAGTAGTACGGTGTATTATTTTTTCTTTAAAAAATATTGATATAATTCCCTTGTACATGAAAAGTAAGACGCAAGTTACAAGTTATTGAGTTTGATACCAAAAGAAAATGTTATCCTCGAAATTAGCCTACAAAAAGAAGTGATATCTAACAGAAAACATTCCTGTAAAAGAGCCAAGTACGAGTGGCCTTAAAAAGAATTGAAATCACAAAAATAGGCGCCAAGTTCTGGTGGACAACAGTTACAAACACTCACTGGCTCACTTCAAATTTAGATTTGAAAGTTGGCTGTTGTCTGTATGGTTACCACTAGCTCCCAATTATGTCAAACTACTTTATAATTTTCAACAGACAACATAGGCAAGTTTCAAATCTAAATTTGAAAGTGATTCCTTGAGTGTTTGTAACTGTTGTTCACCAGAACTTGGCGCCATCCTTTCATATAGCAACTTGCGCGGTACTTCATTCATAGAGTTTCTAAGCAGGGGGTAGGGGGATTCATTCTCAAGATTTTTAAAAGAAAAATCGCATCGTGTTCCAATGTTATTCTGTCGACAGCAAAATTACTTATTCGACATTAGAGTAAAATTTTTCCCCATTTTTTTATTCCCCCCCAATTTTTTTCTCAATGGCACAAATTGCGCCATTCATCCCTCCTCCCTCCTGTGGGCGACCCTTCTCTCTTAAAACGAACCAACCTTTCCTTTCATACGGCTACTTGCGCGGTACTTCATTTATCGAGTATCGAACCATGGGGTACGGGGGTTAATCCCGGAAAATTTTTGAAAATTAGCTTCTCAAAATCGTGTTTTAATGCTATTCCGCCAGAAAAATTGCTAGTTCGAAAGTAGAGTAAAATCCCCTCCAAAATTTTTCCCAATGGCGCATGTTGCGCCATACATCCCCCCTGTGGACGGCCCTGGTTTAAATGAAAAATAAATAGTTTACGTTAAACTGCTTCTTAACAGTACATCAACAGAATTAAAGAATACTCAAATAATAATAGACAAACACTGTGTGCGGGGTCTTTCGGGGGTTCTCCCGTTTCCTCCCACTTTCTTAATTCCACCACTTTCATTGATTTCTCATCACCACCGTCTCCTTTAGCCTAGATGACATAACCGTGGAACATGAAGATTTCATTTCATTTTTTCAAATAATAACATGAAAGAAAATAATTCTAAAGATTGATAATTTTTGTCCTTGCCGTTTTAGAATGCTAGATTTTAATCTTGTATTGCTAACAAAAGCTTCGCACTTTTATGAACCACATTTTTAGTAGAAAGATCCCATTTCCTATGATACGTTTTTATTAAGCCAACATCTAATCTTACTCGATTTTGAATTCTGAAACAGCTTTTCATTTAGAGGGTGAAATTTAAACATTGGTTTCAAATTATTTGTACATTTTCAAGAAATACATATTAAGTATTTTCCCCTCCTAATTAGCTTACAGAAAGAAAAATATAGATATAACCAGACAATTTTATTCTGAAAAAAAGAATAATAATGACCTGATAACACTGCGAAAAATCAATTTCGTCTTCATTTATTATTATTCTGTTCTTGGCACAAGCCTTTTTCGCTTCTTGCTATTCAGAATTAAGAGATATTCTTTGTTTTGTTTTATTTTTCTTTGCACTAGAATTTATGTGAGAACATATGTCAACATTTCAATGGTCATATTATCAACAAGACTGTGCGACAACTATTGAAGAAGAAGAAGAAGAAGAAGAAGAAGAAGAAAACAACCTAAAACATCACATATGAATATATGAGTGTGAGAATACTCACGCTTGATTTAGAACAAAGAAAATATTTTTTTTTTTGCTTCCTGTTAATGTGCGGAAAAAAGAAGAAAAAACTTTAAGTGAAAATAAAAAGGGAAGGAAAGGCAGTAAACAAACTTCAATTTGACGTTTGCATGTCGAGGACTTTTAAATTACACAGTTATTGAAGAAGAAGAAGAAAGCGATGTGTCTTTACTGTCAGTCAATGAATACATCTTGATTAACGTTAAGATGTGCGATTTAAATTATTTTTTCTCTTTTCTGACCAGTAATAACATGAGAGAAAACCTTGATCTCTGGTAGGAAAAATTAGTAGATGTATATCTTTGCTTTTAACGATTGAGCTGCAAACAATTTAAGTTTCTTTGGCCCAGAGGCGGGTCTAGGACCGACTTCTGGGGGGGGGGGGCGCTGGGTTGTCATATTGGTACTTAGAACTACTTTTAACAGTTTCAAACTCTGGGAGGGTTTATTTATTGAGCTGAGCGAAGCGAAGCTCTTATACTCGGGTTAGCCGTTTGGTTGTCCGCGAACTCCTCCTAGACCGTTTGGCCGATCTGAACCAAACTTAGCACGCTGATAGAGTATGTCGTGCTGAGTGACAACATAGGTCGAAATCAAAAATCCGATGTACCATCGAGGAATAATGACCGAAAAACGCTTCCTCCTAGACCGTTTGGCCGATCTCAACCAAACTTAGCACGCTGATAGAGTATGTCGTGCTGAGTGACAACATAGGTCGAAATCAAAAATCCGATGTACCATCGAGGAATAATCACCGAAAAACGCTTCCTGATTACGTAGTTTAAGCTCGCTCAGCTCATTTCATTGCAATCGGGTATATACATTGCATTCCTAGTATATATAAAATAAAAAGTTTCCTCTTCTTGGGGGGAGCAATCGCCCCGATCGCCCACCTGGATCCGCCACTGCTTTGGTCTTGCCTTTGGTCGTAGGTAAAATCACACGTATTATTTGCAGGGCATAGGACATATCTATAGAGATAATGCAACTGGTTTATGAGTGGCTCATCGTAACCACTGATCAGGGAGGGTAGATCTACAGCTCATCTAGAAGTAGATTTGGAAAACACTTACTACTGCAAACAAGAAGGAATCCTAATTATCATGTTTGAATTTAAGTAATGACCAGTATAAATTAAGGTGATCAGTCCTTTGATCCCTCTGAACTTTCAGTAATCGATCATACGAAAAGGATAAGCAAGAAATTAAAGAATTTTTGGAGTGAAGAGACTTAAACTTCAGGAACAGGAAGTATAACGCGCATGAGTCCTGTAAATTTACAAGAAGGACGCTCTTGCTTTCGATCGTACCTCACACACAGGTGATCTTGGATATATTTGTCCCAATTAACTGTATTATCTGTCAGGAAAGTAAATGTACACCTATTTTTCGAGTCTGGCATTCCTGCGCTCCATCCGTGGAGAGTATGAGAATTAAATCAATCAAATGTTTACTGAGGGGCAAAAAGAAAAGTTTAATCTGAATAAGACATTGCAAGGGGCACAAGCTGTGAATACGAATAGTGCATAGTGTAAATAAAGGATGACACCGAAAGAGAAAGTCAGAAACAGGTGTTAATCTTAGAAAAAAGAGTAAAAATTGTCGAAGTGGGAACATAAAACACAAATACAACAAATACGCCCACAACAAAACGTTCACCATGCCATGATCTTGGTGTAGTAGTTAAGGTACTGGCTTACAAATGCAAAGGTCGCCAGTTCGGATCTCCACCCAGGACATTTTAAAAAAAATTGTTGATAATACTTTTTGTCTTTGCGTATTGCTTTTATTCTTTTCTTCATTTCGAAAGAGAAGAATATCCGAACAAATGCCACCAAACTTTCTCTTATTTTGAATGTAAACGCCATTTGCGATTAGTGAAGAATAAAAATTGAACGTTCCGAAGTAGCTGCAAAAAGTAAAAAGAAAAACATGGAAATGGACCGTACTCATGGTTACTAAAAATACAATTTCTACATGCCTTACACCTCCCGACCACATGTCTACGTTAGCAAGTAAGAGGCTTGTGTTAAGGTTAGGCTGGTCAATACGTTTTGCAAAGGGGCCCGGTTTAGCTCTGACGCACCACAGGTGCGAGAAGGGAGCAAAACACTTTTTCTCTCTCCGTCTGTGTGTCTATTTATCTATCTATCTGTGCATATATATAACGCTATTTGTGAATGCCATAACCACCCTAATTTTCAGCGAATTGAGACGAAACTTAGCACTAACATTAATTGTTGAAATATCCTGATGAGTTCGTTAACCAGAATAATCAGATGAAAATGTCCAAAATGGCGGCCCTTCAAACTTAAAAAGTTCCAAGGGAACCAAATTTCCCCCATAAATAGATATTCAGAAAGTTTGAATAACTTATCCTCTTTTATTGAAATACTAGCAGCGTTCACCCCGCTTCGCTGGGGTCACCCCGGAACGCAATAAACTTTGTTAATAAGATAATTTTTACTTTTTCGCTTTCAAGTGATATGATAAAAACCATAGTAGATTGCAGTAAATGTTAACATTATATCGCCTGTCATTTATGTTAACCCGCCGAGTTACACGGTCATGCGGGTTGCATATAAATACGTTTATTTTTACCTATGATGAACTAACAAAGGATTTGTACGTTATGGACACTTGAATGGTCAATTATCTCAAGACACTGGTAATTGAAAATTAAAGTGATATGATAAAAACCATCTAGGGTCCAAATCCTAATAACCCCCCAAAAATGAAAGAAATTGGTTCAGCCGTATTAGCGTGATGAGGGAACAAAGGATTTGTGCGTTCTCTTTTATATATAAGATTGGACCCGATTAATCGCCTACAGAAGGTTCACGCTGTTTCGCTACAGTCAGGCTTTTTTTCTTTTTGCAAGAGGGGGTTATTTCCTATCGGAACAAGATGATTATTAGTGATGATATGGAATTACACATTGAAAGTGAAGTAACTTGTGAAACGTGGTATTTGAAATAATAATATAATAAATGTGCTTTCCTCTAACACAGGGAACTGTAAATCATATATTTCGAGTTCGGGAGCGTGAATGGCGAGGAGTGTTATTTGATTTGCTTTTTAGTAACACCTTGCAATACAAATAAAGGTAGGCAACATTAGTGGTAAGTAAAATAATAATAATAATAATAATAATAATAATAATAATAATAATAATAATAATAATAATAATAAGTGTTGTTTGTGGCAAGGCTATATCTTCCTCAATTCTTCTTCAAATGTAATGATTGTAACGCCATATCTCCCTTACAAACAAAATATTAGCAATTTATATCGAGAGAAAGGGAAATTGTAGTGATGGGAGCAACGTTGGACAGTATGAACTCATAGTACTCAGAAAAATAAGCGATTACAATGTAAATTGAACGAAGAGTCATTGTCATGGGTAGTCATCGGGCCACGGCAGAGCCCTCTTTAGGCAAAATGTCGATAACTTATATCGAGAGAACAGGAGGTGATAGTGGGATGGGACCAACATTGGACACCGTGGACCCATAAGGCGCATTGAAAAAATTAGGGGGGCGGACGCCAGCCAGCCTTACTTATTTCTACATAATAATATAAAATTATATTGTCGAAATACACACACGAGTTAGCTACTAATATTTCATATTATTATTATTATTATTATTATTATTATTATTATTATTATTATTATTATTATTATTATTATTATCGGCAGCGTCTTTTCATTACGTGAGCATGTTTGACATGAAGCCAAACAGAAGATCCATCATTCGAAGAAAGAATAAGAATAGTCAGTTACTTTAACTGTGAGCGACAGCGAAAAATACGAAAAGAGTGACTACCTGGAACAATACTTTCTCTCAAATGGATAAAGAATCAAGAATGGATAAAGAATATCTAAACGGCTTTCGTTAAATCCAAGTTGTAGTACTCACAGTTACATCCATTTGTGTCTATATTATCGTGTTACTAAAGCTTACTATATGATAGCGTTAGTAACTCTTTCTCTGCTCTCCCGTAAAGTTGTGATACGATCTACTACAGAATAAAGAACCAATTATCAATTTAACCAAGTTGTTGTATTACTACACATCTGCTTCCGCCTCTGTCAACTCCGGTCGATCTCGTTGACGCGACATATTTGCTTTTTTATACCCCTTTCTTCCTTTACTGAACTAAACAGTAACTATTCTGAATTATGTTTCTGCGCATGCCTCGTAGATAAATATTTCTGATGCCAATAGTTTCCGTTTTGTCCAAGGAATGTTCTTTTTCTTATTCCCAGCATGACCCTTTTATTACATTATGAAGACCATGTAGGTCTAAATACCTCATGTATTACATAGAATGTAAGTTTAACTCTTCCAGCAAAGAAGAAACATGTGATCATAGTATACAACCCACAGAAGTGATAGCTGGCAATATAGTGGTCGTAAACCCTAACGACACAGAAATTGAACTATGCCCTCCCTGCTGGTCTAGTGGCTAGCACGTGCGCCTTTGGTGTATGGTGTCCCGGGTTCGATTCCTGCCGGGAGAGAACCTATGATTTTTAACTGTTCTCGATGTTTCTGTGTTCGTGTCTCTGTCCTTATAAGTTATTAGAAAAAGCTAGTTAAACGAGTGAAGCAAGTAAAATTAGCAATAAGTATGTTACTGAAACACGTTCGGTGAGTCAGCTAAAAAAAAAGTGGACAAAACACTGGCTTTTCGCGCCATCCATGCGAGTTCGAATCTATCTCGGCTTGATTCTTTATCCATTTGAGAGATAGAATTGTTCCAAGTAGTCACTCTTTTCGTATTTTTCGCTGTCGCTCACAGTTAAAGTAACTGACTATTCTTATTCTTTCTTCGAATGATGGATCTTCTGTTTGGCTTCATGTCAAACATGCTCACGTAATGAAAAGACGCTGCCGATAATAATAATAATAATAATAATAATAATAATAATAATAATAATAATAATAATAATAATAATAATAATAATATGAAATATTAGTAGCTAACTCGTGTGTGTATTTCGACAATATAATTTTATATTATTATGTAGAAATAAGTAAGGCTGGCTGGCGTCCGCCCCCCTAATTTTTTCAATGCGCCTTATGGGTCCACGGTGTCCAACGTTGGTCCCATTCTACTATCACCTCCTGTTCTCTCGATATAAGTTATCGACATTTTGCCTAAAGAGGGCTCTGCCGTGGCCCGATGACTACCCATGACAATGACTCTTCGTTCAATTTGCATTGAAATCGCTTGTTTTTCTGAGTACTATGAGTGCATACTGTCCAACGTTGCTCCCATCACTACAATTTCCCATTCTCTCGATATAAATTGCTAATATTTTGTTTGTAAGGGAGATATGGCGTTACAATCATTACATTTGAAGAAGAATTGAGGAAGATATTTCCTTGCCACAAACAACACTTGCCACAAAATTAGGGTGGTTATGGCATTCACAAATAGCGTTATATATATGCACAGATAGATAGATAAATAGACACACAGACGGAGAGAGAAAAAGTGTTTTGCTCCCTTCTCGCACCTGTGGTGCTTCAGAGCTAAACCGGGCCCCTTTGCAAAACGTATTGACCAGCCTAACTTAAACACAAGCCTCTTACTTGCTAACGTAGACATGTGGTCGGGAGGTGTAAGGCATGTAGAAATTGTATTTTTAGTATCCATGAGTACGGTCCATTTCCATGTTTTTCTTTTTACTTTTTGCAACTACTTCGGAACGTTCAATTTTTATTCTTCACTAATCGCAAATGGCGTTTACATTCAAAATAAGAGAAATTTTGGTGACATTTGTTCGGATATTCTTCTCTTTCGAAATGAAGAAAAGTATAAAAGCAATACGCAAAGACAAAAAGTATTATCAGTACTAAACATTACCAATAATAATTACTACGAAAAACTAAATACGACCTCTTTTACCCTCTCATGAGCTGTATGTATTAACAACAAATTTTTTTTTAAATGTCCTTGACTGGGATCCGAACCGGGGACCTTTGCATTTGTAAGCCAGCACCTTAACCATTACACCAAGATCATGGCATGGTGAACGTTTAGTTGTCGGCGTATTTGTTGTATTTGTGTTTTATGTTCCCACTTCGACAATTTTTACTCTTTTTTCTAAGTTTAACAGCTGTTTCTGGCTTTCTCTTTCGGTGTCGTCCTTTATTTACACTATGCACTATTCGTATTCACAGCTTGTGCCCCTTGCAATGTCTTATTCAGGTTAAACTTTTCTTTTTGCCCCTCAGTAAACATTTGATTGATTTAATTCTCATACTCTCCACGGATGGAGCGCAGGAATGCCAGACTCGAAAAATAGGTGTACATTTACTTTCCTGACAGATAATACATCCACAATTTGCCGTCTTCGCAAATCGAATAACTCTCATTTTGCACCAACGATCATTTTGCCCATTGCACACACAAATCCGTACTATACCAGCTAGCTTACTACTCACTGTCATTCAAGATAGCAATATCCATACTACATCGGTTCGCGTATTACTGAGTATCGCTCAAGATAGCAGTAGTACCACACCGAATCGCGCACTACGCATTATCACCAAAGACAGTAGTGTCAGGCGCCATGTACAATTGTTTTACTATTTCAATTGTTTAGTTTTGCCATCTCAACAAGATAACGTGTTGCACTACGTGAGTGTTTTAATTACTTGAATAATGTCATGCACCTGTAAAGAGTAAGTTCTTTGACTTGAGGATTGTGCAGAGTATAATTCTGATAGAACGGAGTTGAAACACAGAGAAAAAGTATCAGAAAGAAACAAAACTGTTATTTTTTTTAAAAAAAAAGGAAGAAAATTAAATTATACTGAGAACAAGAATCGATCTGAGATGAATACCAAACTCACTCTGGGTTTCATTGCGTACTGGTTTGCGTCAACGCAAAACTAAATTTGCATTTTGTTTGTGATAATAGGCATAGTAGTTACAACTGATTCTAGCTTATTTTGCATTATGCTCAGGGGCGTCATTTAGGGGGGCAAAAGAGGGCAATTGCCCACCAAGAGTTTGAGGAATACATATACTTTAATCGATTGTCTACTAATATACTAATACAATACGGGAAATTCTTATGTCGATGGTGCTCTTGCCCCCCTCAAGCGAAGTCTGAAATGACGCCCCTGATTATGCTACTTTTTTTTTTTTTAAAGGAAGACTGATATGGAATAAGGCTCTTTGTCTTGAGATCATGAAATAATCTGTATTGATGATGAACATCCAACGATGACAGCTAATAACGATTATGAATATTTTGATGAATGTAAGGTCTAAATGAAACTCAAATTTGAGAGAAAAAAAAACAAGTGTAGCATTTCAAAAATACATGAAAGTATATATACAGTACTGTTAAAATTCAAAATGCACTTTTTCCTCAAATGATAATAATATTGTACGACATTATTATACGAATGAAGTACAATGGAGCTAATAATTTACAAGCTACAATGGAGCTTGCTAAAGCACAATGGAGCTAAAAATTTATTAAGCTGACCTTCTATTTGAATACTACATTCACTAATCATGTTCGGGTCCCATTAGTTTAAGCTCAAATGGTCAAACAAATCCCAGCATGATAATTGATTGTTGTCAAATACAAGAACTCAATTCTCGGACAGTAGCGAACACCTGTTCCATTTAGTTAGTTATCACAGGTTTGATATGAAAGCTAGTTTCGTCTTTGTCACAAATAAGTTCCATATCACTGAAGATGGAAACATTTTTTTTTTTTTTAATTTTAACAGATGTAGAAGAAAACTAAAATAAATAAATAAATAAATAAATAAATAAATAAAGATAAAAGAGCTAGTTGCACTGGAATTGCAAACTGATATATTGAGATAGAAGCTCGATATTGAATTCTATAAAAAGGATTACTATCGGCAAGCGTGTTTGCTTCATCTTTCACTACCATAATAGATTATTATTTAAAGAAAAAAAGACACAACGAGATTGTATTTGTAGTGTTTAGACCTTTCTAAATGCGAGTGCTCTTTCCTTCACCTTCGTTGTTCATGATGGGGTAGCATACATAAAGTCGTGTCTTTTAAGATTTGTTCTTCCTGAAGAAAGTGGAGTGGCAAATGATATCATGGTATGGGGCGGCAAAATGCCTAGAACCGGCCCTGGACACTAGGTAGACACCCGTATACACAATAGTTAATGACACAAGCCCAAAATTGTGATTTCCTCTTGTGATTGTCAAATAGCTTCTCTACGTACTGCACATTTAATCTTTTTTTTTTAATCCTGTATGCCGGTGGTTCCAGTTTGTTTTCCAGTATTTAACACGTGTTAGAATAATAATCGAGTCCTAACTTAAAACATAATATTCTAATAAAACGCTTTTAAACCATCTCAATTTTGTTCACGAGAGTTTATGTTAGACTGTCCCAAATCAACGATATATAGAATATTCTAGTTTTCATCTTAGCAGCAGTTCATATAAATGTACGGCTCATATAAATGTATAAGTGTCTGTCAAAAGGCAGGCCGTTGATTAAAAAGTTGCCCAATTGAATCAGTTCATGCAAAAAGGTCTTCCATCATCAATATGTCTAAATTGAGTTAACAACGAATGTTTATTCCTATAGGATACCGCTATGTTTCTATGCATAATGAGTTTCAGTTTTATGGGTCTACATTTTATAAACAAATGTCAAAGTAGGTTTGTTTGACTTAAGCCTTTCTTTGCAGCATCTGATTCAATTATTTTCCTTGCCTCATTACATACAATCTGTAACAAAATAACTGCACCACTTAACCCAACGCAAAAAATATTTTTTTTTTAATGATTCACAGCAAATGATACTGTTCATATTAAACATCACATCTATCCAAGCCCTTGGTTGGTATGTATGTTAATATTTATCAACTAATTGTTCACATAATACCATAATTTATGTCTATATGATACAAATAGTCTCGGTATGTTGCTTTTGAATAAAGTAGTATTATTACCATATTGCAAAATATAATGTAGAGATTATTATGAGCAAAACTTAATGTATCTGTACAAATGACAGACCTGATGGATATTAAGATAAGCAAAAAAGTTCCTTTTCCTATAAATGTCTCTCAGAACATCATATCTCATCCCTTAGCCATCTTCAGTACTGTCAACCTCTGTGACATGCTGTACACCAATGCTTGGCACACATGACCGCTATTTCTTGGTGTCATACGACAACAATGGCTTAAATGAGATCTGTCCTAGTCTTAAAGATGTTTCCCTGAAGCCGACGGGACATGAGGTGCCACAAATTCCCAATAGGGTTCATATCAGAGGAGCTAGGTGGCCACCACAACCGGTTAATGCCCATCTCAGAACACCACACATTAACTACTCGTGCTCTGTGACAGGGAGCTTTATCGTCTTGGAAGATGAAGGAGTCTAAATTTCGTCTTGGAGGATGAAGTAATCTAAAACATCTCTAGCAGTCGGCAACAAACTTTTCGATAGTATTGTGGCGTATTGTTCGTCAGAAGCTGTTCCAGTCCAAATTCCAAGTCTGCCCACACCTCTCGAGGTGAAACAACGCGGCACTATAACATTTGCACTCAACTTTTGTGTTACCAAAACGCAATCACTCTTCAGTTCCTCACCCTTCTCATCCAGAGCCTGACACCGCTATCATTCCCAGGTAGCATAAGTTTCTTTCCATTAGAAAATATTACGTGTTTCCGTTGATCAACATATTAGGTACCATGTCACAAAACTTTTCCTCGTTTTAATGTACTTTTTCCGAAGACAAGGTTTTCTCCGTGGCCTCTTCTTGGAAATTTATTATTTCTTCAATGCCTTGACAATGTTCATGAGGAACACAGTAACACCAACATCATCAGAAACAGTTCGAGCATTTTTTTCTTGTGATAGAGCGATCGTTTAATGCTACAGCCCTTATTTTCCATTAACACACGCTGCCTTATGTTTGGTTTTCTCCCACAATTTCTCCTCAAAGATGACATGGCAAAGTTACTCTGCTTCCTAAGAACTCTTCCTACGTGGTGTGATCCACACGAACTTTTGCAACTTATCTGCTGCTGCGAAAAAACAGTCGACTTTAGAGAAAGTACCATCCCTTGTTTGTGTGGTGACTTGGCGCTTATTATTTTACTAATGAAATATACAAGTCACAGTTACTGCACAAACTTGCTATAATAATGCACAATATAACTCAGAAAACTCTTGAAAAACTATTTAATAACTGAATAAGTATGGAACTACGATTTTCCACACAATTTCCACCTGTAAACAGACTATATCTACTTAATAGGCATCAGCCATTTTCATAGATATCAGATCCACCTGTTGAGAAAAAGCAGAATTAAAGACAGCGGTGGAAATGGTAAAAAAAAAAAGCATCAAGTAGCACCAAGCAACAATTTGAGACTCGATTCGACATTGTAGGCTACATAATTATTTTGATATTAAAACATATTTCAATGTTTCTTTAAATTTCTTGAGTGGTGCAGTTATTTTGTTACAGACTGTATATTCTTTATGTGATTATTAAAACGCAAGGACAATCAAATATAACACCTACATACCTTATTATGGCAACTTTTTTGTATTATGGAACCTTGTAATTTCGTATTGATTCACATAGTATTGGGATATGTTGCCGTAGGTCACACATTTAGTTTATAAACAATTCATATTATTATTATTAATAATAATAATTACTATCTATCTATCTATCTATCTATCTATCTATCTATCTATCTATCTATATATATATATATATATATATATATATATATATATATATATATATATATATATATATATATATATATATATATATATATATATATATATAACGATCTTCAAAATGTCAAATCATCCGAGGAATATGTTAAATTAACCCTCGCACTGCCTAGGTATTTTTTGTAACGCAGAACTAGTAAGGAGGATCGTTTTATACCCATCTGTTAAGATTAAATATATCTCACAAAATAAACAAATTAGAAACTATCACACAAATTTACAGTGACTAAAGTTAACAGTAAACATAAGACTAATAGCTATTTATTATACTGCCATCTAGAAATGACACTTCTAAATATCAGTTAATCTCCTTTCATTGGGTTGGAGGAGGGTATTTTATAGCCACCAACTTAAAATAGCAAATTTATGAGACCATCTAACATTCAATTTTACACCACCATAAGATATACTCTTTAGCTAAACGTGTTGAGCAATATCATTTTATTTTTTACAATTTTAAAGAAAACAGCAGAAGGGTAATTACAAAATAATAATAATAATAATAATAATAATAATAATAATAATAATAATAATATAGTGGGCACAAAGTACTCTCTGTTGATAGTGTGAGAGTTAGTAAGCACTTTCTGTTCGTCTTGTAACGTTCATGTTTTTTTTAAAACCCATTTTTTCTCAATACGCCAATTCTTCCACTTGCGTTTATAAGCGTGTTTATCAACCTACTATTAAAATTGCTGCTTAATAAACTAATTATTCATTATTTATTTTTTAAAAAAAAATCCGAAATGATAATGTGAATAAATTCCTATAGGGGTAATCAAAAACATTTACAAAACTATAACTTACACACAAATAAATAAATAAAAGGCTTGACGCAACAGCATTATATAACAAAAAAAAAAAAATATTCACATATGACACATTTAAAATTCAAAAGCGCTCTTTTTTTCTTTTCTAATTCCATATACTATAAACTGTGTTTGATATTTGCCGACTTCCAAGAAATAAAAACAGAAAACTTAACATAAAAAAGGCTCTTTCCTCCCTATCTTCTTGGATCTCTGTCGTTTTTTTATGTTATATTCATCCTGCAAACATATTCACTATAGCGAAGAAGAAAGGAAGCACAATATAAAAAAGACACAGAAGCATTTGATTGCCTCAGCATTTTTTTTTTCCTTTTAGATGTCGGGTATTCTGAGATAATATAATTTTCTTTTGTGTGTAATAACCAGAGTGTAATATAAAATAACAGTTATGCGTAAGGAGAAAAATAAAAAAAAGGAACTATTTTTTTGTGTGTTTATAACTTTAGAGAAAATCCCATCAAGTTTACTCAAACAAATTATTTGATGAAAAAGAAAAATGAAGTAAAAACACACACATGTCTGAAACTTCATATGAATTCATTCGTCTTTTGCAAGTAGCGAATTCTTTCTCTTTTTCATGCGATTTATTGGCACATCCAGCATTGCAAATAAAAATAAAAAATTGTCCGTACGTAATATTTGGAGAAAGTGTTGTGTGGCGGGGGGTGAGAGAAGTTGTAATTGTTCATTACGTATTCCAACTGTTACTCTTTTACATTGTCTTCCTTTCTTTCACTTTTATGTATATATTTTTTTCAATTGTGCATATGCAACATTACGCACATTGAGAAGCATGCGTATACATACATATATATTAGGTGGTTCAAAATCAAATGTAAAAAATCAACTTGTTCAAAATAATCGTCCACAAGGCTTATTTTGTTCCTCTAGTCTTAAGCTACTTACCTGATAAATTTCAGCCCTATTGCTCAATATTTACAGGTCGCTCCATTTTAAACCTTTTTTTGTTCATGTAGTATTGCGAATGATCTAATGCTAGAATTTTTGGGAAGTGTACGCTAGACCGTTTACAAAAATATAGCATATGTCCACCTCCATAAACTCGTTTATTCGTAAATTTAAGGTAAATGTATGCTGTACTATAAAAATATTAAGAAGGTAATGGGTATACTCCCCATTATATTCCTGTAATGCAATTTAACACAGTCGCTGGGCTAATAACTGGATAGATAGAAGTTCGTAGCTTTCAATATGATCACTAGATGACGACAGGATAAGTAAAAGTTCATGAAGCTCCACTTGCCAACCAAGCCCCACTTAATGGCACTAACTTTTTGGCAGTTCTGAAAACTTACCCAGATGAATTTATTTCCAATAACGCATATGCATCATTTTCAAGACATCAGCTTTTTGTCTGAACATTTATCAGGATTAGCACTTTTTGATGACAAAGTATCAGAAGAAACAAAGGAAAAGATGGTCCAAAGCCTGTAGCGGCCAACTTAACCAAACATTCCACGACGATGACAGAAATCCAAAGAACTTAATTTGGAGGATCTAGTAACAGAGAGAACACTGTCGATATGTGATGTCCTAATAGAAAAGCGCAAGGAGAATTCTTAGTCTATTTTCAAACAAAGCCCAGAACACTGGCGAGATAATACTTCTCTACAAGAATTTTGCGAATTATCAATACAAATGGCTGTGATGAATGATGTAGCTGGAAGATGTATAAGACTTATCCAAAAGTATAATGAAGCCTTCACATAAGATGAGGAACAGAAGCGTTTTATTCTTCGATTTTTTGAAAACCGTCATACAAATTTTCCTGCTCCAATGGAGAAATCGTTTTTGTAAATTGAGAATACAAATAGTGACATTTTTTTTTTCTAAAAGTTTTGACAACTGAAAAGAAAATGACAAAATGGAGCGACCTGTAAGCATGACTTAATTGTACTGAAATTTCGTTCGTTCATTGCATACATCAGAAGGAATCAAATAAGCCTTGTAGACGCCCGACTACCGTTAGTTTTGTGTTTTGGACCACTCTAATATATATAAAATCAGTTGTTTATTTTAAATATTAGATTTTATGTCGTAAATTGCTAAACAAATTTGAATTTGCATCGCAATTTGCAAGTTTTGCATTTCATTTTTGGCAATGAAGGAAAATATTATTATATAATTTACTCCTTCATATGGATAAGGAACGACAGTCAATAATGATAATGAAAAACAATGCAACGAAAAAGTAGTATAGCTATTTATATTTTTCAAGTGGAGAAAAATCTTGATATGTAATCAATACTGCATGGATAAGTTATATTTAAAACTTTATTTCTCTATTGTAAACGAAAGCGGTAGAATCTACTACCAGTCAGTGACGTAACTGGGGGAGGGGGGGGGGAGGGTGCAACCAGGGCTTGTGCCCGGGCGCTGGATTGAGAGGGTGCAAAATTGGGCAAATATTTGGGGGAACGTTTTGGTTTGGTTGGTCAGGGCAGGGGGCGCTAAGAGGAGTTCTTGCCCCAAGCAACAACTAGCATAGTTGCGTCGCTGCTACCAGTTACTAATGCTGCGTATCAAAAATGAAATTTGTCAATTCCTTTCCACTGTATTTTTTTTTCTCGATCAAGCACTAATTCTTTTTTATATGTCAAATTGAACGAATATTTCTCGGTTTTTTTTTCAGCTAAAAATGTTCACACTTCTTATATCACAAGTGGTCGGCGTTCAGAATGTGACGAGAACTGGGATCGGGAGCTAGAACCCTAGAATCTTCCAGGTTTTTTCCACACTAATTTTCCATTGTGAAAAGAAAAAAAGAAGAAAGAAAGAAAAGCACGAAAGAACTCCATTTTCATTCAAAAATGATCAAACTGAATTTTCATTAGGATGAATTTTCAAAATTCTCCGGATCCCTCGTTGTGAACTGTAAATTAGAGCACTACCACTGATATTCAAAACCCCGGCCGATTCTGTTCATGTAAACTGTTAAGTAGTAACTATTACGCAGCAGAAAATGAGGTGTTAACACAAAATGACTACCACTTTAAGGTGTTACTTGTGTGTTAACTTAACACCAAGAACATCACCTTCTGAGCATATTAGAAATAACAAGTAATTGTGAGTGAGAATTTATATTGGATTTTATATTTTGCTCTATTTATTTCAAGCAATGAGTAAAGTAATATATTTTCTGTAATCGGTCACGAAAGTAGTTTTGTAAGCCTATGAAGTGTCTGACAACAGTTACATGAGTAGCAGTTCTGCCATCTGTTATTCTTATGTTTTTTCTTAATATGCTAGGATATAAGAATAACAGATGGACGCACTGCTACTGATGTAATTATTGACAGACAATTCATAGGCTTACAAAAATATTTTCGTCAGTGGTTAGAGCAAAACATATTACGTTATTCGTTGCTTGGAGTAAATGTCAAATATACTGCGTAAAGTTTTGTTCATTGCGAGCAATAAAATCCAATTAAAGTTTTACTTACAATTACTAGGTACTTCTGATGTGCTCGGAAGGTGATGTCTTTTGTATTAAATTACCACACAAGCAACACGCTAAAATGGTAGTCATTTTGTTTTGTTTTAACACCCTATTTTTTGCTGTGTATTTATAACAGTTTATTTTAAGGTTACAGATTTTTTCCAGTGAATCCAGGGATGCTTGAAGTTTGCCTTTATATTACTATAGATTTTGTCCGGGAGCAGATTTATAAGTGCGGGGATATCTGATGACCTTATTTTATCTTTGTTTATGAAATATGTTTTTTTTTTCATTTTGCTAATTCACATATTTTATTGTGTTTCTTGTTTTCCTTGTTACTACATAACGATGTCATACGTTATCATATAATAAGTGGAATTTTTCCCAGAATGAAATAAAATAAATTGCTTTCCACAACATTCATTGTTTGTCCGCTAAAACAAGAAATGACACACACTTGTATGACAAACTATGTGGTATATAACCAAGTGTATATAAAAATACACGCACACACGAGCTTCTGTGTCCATTATCTGAAGCTTTTCCAGGGTCACAACCAAGTGGAAGGGAAAAGGTTAGTGTCCGAAGATGCAGTAGTAATGGCTTACGGATGGCACGTGTGACACAAATCATAGTCGACGATGTGCAAACTTGAAAGCATCTTCAGAACTAAAGTCGGTCAGGTGTGTAATTATAATTACTTTAATTGTGCAGTCTTCTCGTTGGCAAGCATAGATCTTTAGAGAAGTACAGTCAGGTTGAATAAATTGAACACCTGTTTGCTTTTTTTCAAAAATGTCTTTAAAATGTATGTATTACGTTTTGATTAGTGATTGACAAATATGACAGTTTTTCTTCTTTGGAAAGATATGTCTAAGCAAGTGGGTCCATCCCCTTTGTTAGATCAGCATTTCCCAACCGGTGTGCCGCGAGGAATCGAAACAAAATTATTAATTTTATAGCAATCAAATTACAAAACGTAGGGAAATGTGTATATTTGTATTTCACATTACTATGAACCTCTATGAATCTACAATTTTAAGTTTCATACCGGGTTACTGTTCTGTACATTTCTAATGTTGAAAAAAGTATTTATTATCATTGTTATGACCATTATTGCTTCTTTATTGTTGCAGAGTAATTTGTAACTTGAAAATTTAAAATAGCATTCAATCCTTTCGACAAATTACTTACATTTCGGTTTTAAAAGTAAGAGATTTGTTTGTTCGTTCGTTATTTAGTGATCTTCCTTCTTAGTAAAAGGTTGGATACAGTTTTTAAAAAGAAAGCGTATTTTTAAAAACCTGAGTTCAATATTTCATTGCAATTGTTTTCTATTTTTAAATTAGAATGAAAAATAAGGATAATGATTTACCACGGGGAAAACCCGGTGATAGAGCTTTCTTCTCTGTGGGAAAGAGATCAACAATCACACAAAAAAATACCACTGTGTTTTATATTTATAAATAATAATATCTATAAATGTGCCGCGAGAGTCTAAGTAACACCCGTAGTATGCCGCAAGTTGAAAAAGGTTGGGAAACGCTGCCTTAGATCAATGGCGCATAAATATCAGTATCATGAGGGAATCGGTGTAGGGAAACTTTGGGCCGGGACGCATGCCTTCCATTGGGACTTCAACTTGTCAGTGGGATACCCATGTATTTCAGTGTGTCGGACAACTACAGTTATAGCCGCGTAGAAAACTGCTCAAGGTCAGTCTCGGACTGAGGGGTATAGGACCCCGCAGCAGCTTCACATCGAAAGCCCCATCTTCCCTTCCCATGTAGCATCTAGGTGCCTCACAAAGTATACTATGTTTCATCTTCTCAATTTTTATGGGGCCCCAGGGTGGGGACTTGTTCTGTTTATTTATGGCGTCGCAATAACTTGTCAAATGACTAACAGGGGGCCCAGCAGGACTTTATAAAAGTCAGTTTCATTTCGGCATTCATTGGTCCCCAATACATATTTAGACAACATGAAGTTCGGGCATTATTCTTCTTTTTGTTGAAATATGTTCTTACTAGGCTACAAACAAAGGACCCCAAACTGGACATTATAATACTATTGGTTTCATTCCAATAATGGGACCCCAAGACTATATTCAATGCTCGGGGTCACCGAAATCTAGGAACGGAACGAACTACGATAAGTAACTATGCACCAACACAGCAGACATGTTTTATCTTACTCTCCGTGTTATTCAATATTCATTATTATACATTTAGAGAAGTCCCCGGCAGGGATTCTTGACCTCTTGCCCTGGCCAGTCCGAGCCTGCCCAAAGTCCATTTTCATGGCTCGAGTTGGTGCTCAGGATCTTGTCAGCTGATATATTCTTAGAAATAGAACAAAAACCCCAATCGTGAAAATAAATGGAACCCCAACTTTCATTTTAGACAAATCTTACAACTATCGTTTTGTACAAACCTCCCAAACGTGAAAATGGAACAACCCCTCGATCACGAAAATGGACAAATTCCCCAACACACAAATCACATCTTTGATTGGTTCACAACGTTCCCTTTTATGGGTAACAAGTAGTCAAAAATTGAAGTTTGAGAAATTTTTGACCTAATTAATCCACTTTGATGAGGTTTTATTATGTTATTTGGTTACATGTATGAGTACAGGGTTCATTCTCTTTTATAAGGCATGGTATATTGACGTACCTGTTTTAGAATTGGGGTCGCGGTAGCTCAGTGATACTGTTCACCTTTAGTGCGTGGTGTCCCTTGTTCGATCCCAGCTTGCACCAAGTGAACTTTATGGTGGACAAACACCGTGTGCATGGGTTTCCTCGGGATTCTCCAAGAATGTTATAAAATAGAGGATCTGCCCATACGTATCTTCATCATATGAGCTCAATGAAGCCAAAAAACAACTGAGCATCGTCTGAGTCGGCACGTTTAATTGGCTACTCTCGTTTCCGCCATGATTGTTGGCTCGAAACATTGCGATCTTAGTGGCGCGGAGTGGGCAGAGTAGGTGTGGCAAAGCTGTGACGTATGGCTTCACGATTTTGTTGTATGGGCAGATCCTCTATTTTATAACATCCTTGGGATTTTCCCACTTTAGACTCTATTCATTCCACCATTGCATTCATTTCTCATCATCATCCTAGCCGGCATAAAAGTTCGAGCTGGGATTGAACCAAGGACCCCATGCACCGCTCTACCACTTTTTTTAAAGTTAACTTATTCACTGAACGTGCCTCATTAATTTGTTTATATATTTATTACTAATTTCTACTTAATTTTACTGGCTTTTTACTTGTTTAACTTGCATTAACAGTAACCTAGAACGACAGGGACACAAAGACAGAAACATCGAGGACAGTTAAAATTACAAAGGCTCCTCCAGTGGGAATCGAACCCGGGACCCCGTACACCAAAGGCGCACGTGGTAGCCACTAAACTAGCTAGCGGAGAGGGCATCACTGAGCCACCGCGGCCCCCTGAAGAAAATTAAATTTTTCAGTTTAACGTTCAACGCAGGGACGTAGCAGAGTTCTAAGTTTGGGGGGGGGCCATATTTGCACATGGAATAACCCATTATATATATATATATATATATATATATATATATATATATATATATATAGATGGTGATCAGAAAAATGGAAACACCTGAACGACATTGCAACTTACCAGATTAATATGGTGTCGGGCCATCTTTCGCCTTCAGAACATCCTTGATGCGACGTGGGATGGGGGCATAGAGGTCGTGAATGGTAGCAAGTGGAATTTTACACCATTCCTCGTGCAGGGCATCGGCCAGTTCTGTGAGAGAGGATGGAGGTGCAAATCGTCGCCGGAGTCGTGTTTCCAAGACGGACCACAGATGTTCAATGATGTTGAGATCTGGGGATTGGGTGGGCCAGGGGAGGTGCTGAACTTCATCCCGGTGTTCCTCAAACCACGCTGCAACAACGCCAGCTGTGTGAATGTGTGCATTATCATCCTGGAAGATGGCGTCATTGTCCGGGAACAACATCCGGACCATAGGATGCTAGTGGTCTCCTAAAATTGAGACATAATCGTTGGCAGTGATTCGTCCGCTAAGAGTGACCACAGGATCCAATGAAAACCATGATATGGCGGCCCACAGCATCACCAAGCCGCCGCCATGTTTCACAGTTGGGCGGAGACACTGCAGATCATAAGCTTCTTTGGGCGTTCTCCACACATAAACACGGCCCGTGGTTGGGAATAGGGTGAAGGATGACTCATCCGACCATATCACATGTTTCCAGTTCTCAACGCTCCAAGTTGCATGGTCACGGCACCATTTGCGGCGTGCGAAAGCGTTATGGTCCCTGATGAGCGGTTTGGCCCGTGCAACACAACCCCGTAAGTTCATGTCATGTAATTCGCGGTGGACTGTGATTGTCGAAACAGGGTGGGGGAAGCGCTGATTGAGTTCCTCCGTCGATTGCTCCGCAGTGGCACGTCGGTTCTTCGTGACAGTGCGCTTTAATACCCGGCGTGACCTGTCACTCATGATTTTCTTCCGCCCACTATTCCGCTTCCCCGATGTGGTTTTCCCGTGTGTTGTGTAGGCCGTCATCACCTTGGATACTGTCCCACGCGACACACCTAACACAGTAGCCACTGCCGTCACACTCACTCCACATAACCGGACACCAACAATTTGCCCTCTTTGAAACTCTTAGAGGTCTCTCATTTTACACTACCTCCGTCTGCTGCAGCCACTGGACACTGCTGTTCCACTGCGCCTGACGTAGTATGGAGACCGATCTAACACACCACCACCAGCGGTCCGGCGCTGTGGGCGCCACGACACCACTGCCAACCCATACATCTGATGTGTTGCCAACTACAGGTGTTTCCATTTTTGTGATCACCATCTGTGTATATATATACACAGAGAGTACTCAGGATAATTCGCGGAAAATATCGTTTGGAAAACTCACCAATAGATGGCCCTAAATTAAACTTTAACTACTCTTTCGAGGGTTAGAAATGTGAACCTCTCCTGCGAAATGCGATAATGAAACAATAATTTAAAAATTATGTGTTAATAATGTTTACTTATGCAAGGGCATTATAAAACGCAATACTTCATACAAATACTTTTAAATACATTTATACATACCTTTTTCCTTTGTACCTTTATATACTTTGTAGCTTGAAAAAATAGTTACAAATAATATAGTAACAGACGTTCACTATCCAAAAAATGCTATGAGTTCCATGAGGCTCCCTAAACTGAACACACAGACTATCAAGACGTATATTTTAGTGTTAAAATGTAATATTCTACATAGTTGAAGAAACATTATATACTAGACTAATAAACTTCAATATAATTTCAACTAGCTATCGTGAACATTTAATAAGCATTCACAAACTTTAGCATGTTTTTCAAAGATCCTGACTTCCTTTATATATACGGTAAACAATTACGGTCACATTTACTGACCAATTACCGTCAATTCTGGCTGGCAACCGATTACCCTAAAATTTACAGTATTACTGTAAAATTTACTGTTATAGGCCACAAAAAGGCCGTATGTATGCCCTATTACCATAACTTTAATACTAATACCATAAATTTTAGGGTACTCGGTTGGCAGCCAGAATTGATGGTAATCGGTCAATAAAATGTGACCGTAATTGTTATAGTGTAGTACATTTTATTGCTCACAAGATCGTTAACGTCTTCCGTGCGTCTCAAACATAAATCAATATCCAAGAGACCTACAAATACTTGAACTTTCGTGAATATAAAAAAATCTAATCAACGTAGTACATATATGATAAAATAATAATTGGTAAAATATTGGCCTAACATTACAACACTATTTTTTTATGTTGTTCTTGCATCATCTGGCAACGTTTTGCCACACGGTATTTACAAATTACTTGCTGAACACAAACTGTGACGCCTATGCAACGACTTTGCGAATATATCAATAATTGTATCTTCTTCATGCTTAGAGGCTATCTCTTGTTCTATTTCAAGTGCGGCTAACGCTGATGTTCTATCCTAACCAGACTTACAACTAAGATATGATTTGAACCTTCTATGCACGCTCAAAGAACACTCACAAGAAGCTGATGACACAGGTAGCGTCAAGCTATTTCCACCAAATTCGTAGTTGGAGGAAAATTGGCTTGGGCAGAGCAGCATGCAGGTCCGAGATATTTGCAATTTCTTTCTCCTTCATAAGAGATTCTACATATATTTTTATAACAATGAATTCATGTTGAGGAAAATCTATTTCGAATTGCGTAGCAGACTCTTCCATTGCGTCCTTCATCAAGAACAGTTTTGATTTAGGATGACACGCTTGAATGCCACGAAATACAGATATATTTTCCTTACAGAATCGTCTGTCAAACTTGTTCATAATGTTGTCAACCATTACATATAGGAGTTCTGTACGAAAATTCTCTTCAGTATAACCCTGTGTTTTTTTTCTTCGGAATACTACCCGAAACCAGAAAATCTTTTATACTACTATTATCTCGCTTTTCTCTGCTCTTTGGTTGATTAAAACATTTTACGCCATTTTGTTTGACAAACTTCTATGCTTCAATGTAGAGACGCAAAGAATATTCCTCTGTTCTAAGTTCTTTTATGGCTTCAACAACCGAACAAATAAGTAGCTGGGCGTTTGCTAGGGTAATATCCTCTCCTTGTAGAAAATTATTCAGGCCACTAGTAATTCCCAAAATATTACTAAAAACAATCAAGCATGAAACAGTTGCAAATGATTTCAGTTTGTTCGCAATACCCTCAACTTCAGTAGTCTTCTTAGCATCCTTTCCCTCTAATGCAAAGATTATAGCTCCATCGTTCTTTTTCATAGCATTCAGTGAATGAACATGTGAAGTGCAACGAATGCCTGAAAGGTCAGGTATACTGGACTGCTCCAAACCCAACGCTGTCTGAGCCTGCTATATTCGTCTATGAGCTTTTACGACGGAGAAATAATTATGTAAAGTCTGCAATAAATAAAAAAAAGTATTTGCTTTTTCGAACGAACACACTTCTACAATAAATTTAACTGATGTGCATTGCAATGGATATACAGGCGATTGGATGAGACTTCCGAAATTACTTTTGCCCACCACCTATGTGGCCTCTCATAACGCTCCGCCCATCGTAAGCTTGCCCCAATGCATTTTGAGTCCTTATTAACACCTACCGGTACAGAAGCCAAAGTTTCGATAATTGTTTTCGATATGTATTCAGCATTTACCTCGTGAAGTTTACCAAATTTCAAAAAGTGCTCTATCGGTTTAGAATTTTTCACTTATTTCACACAAAGTTGTTCAGAAACATTAACATCTCGTGTTTCACAGTCATAACACTGAATTTTCCAGCGGCACTTACAATGACATTGATGATTTCCTCACCGCAGCACAAGATAACTTCATTTTGAATTTCTGGGGATAAATAATTGATATTCCCTGACGCTGTATAATTCTTTAAAAAAGAGTCAAAACGTCGTAACAACTCGAATGTTTGTAAAAAATTCCCTTTATTTAAACTGCTGTCATCTTCATCTTGCCTCGGAAAGCCAATCCCTATCGACTCAAATGGATCATAATCACCACTATACGCTTTAAGCACTCTCGACTGGTAGTTTTTCTTCTTTAGATGCCTGGTTTTGCAGATATAGGACATCTCCAGTTTCTTTGGACCTCTGAAAGCAGTCATTCACATGAATATTTTGCTCTGAGATGCTAGCAACTTCTTTATCAATACTGTCCGAATGAATATTTTCCTAAGCAACAACACGCGCCTTATCAGTTTCGCTGCAGGTACTCACCAATAGTTTATCACTTTTATAAATCTATCTATATTTAACTTAATTTCAAGAACACATGTAGCCCTATAGCAAACTTAACACTGCGCACTCCACGTTCGGTAAGAAAATAGATTCTTTCCCGCTCAGCCACAGTTGCCAGCGCCAGCACAGGTAGGGTATAAATAGTTTACATATTCTATCCTCCTCTGTTTTGCCAGAATCGCTGTTAAATATAATAAAAATAAGAAAGTAAATCTACACTCAATACCTTCTCGTAAAACAATTAAAATATAATATACTATGTTGAAAAACTCAGCAATATGGGAGAGGTATTCTCCTAGTCTTTGAGTCGAATCGACTTTTCATTTTTTTTCTTAGTCGGTTATAGAAAGTGCATTCGTATAGCTTTTTAGCCTTAGTACTTCAAGACGATTATAAGGCTGTAATCACTCTAAGGGCTAGAAGAACCTCGCAATATTAACGAAGATGGCGGTGTAGAAGTCATTACCGTTCACTTTTAACGTTTAAGAAATGCCTATTTGGTCTAGGAATTAATTCGTGCGGGTGGACAAGAGATGGCGCAACGAACTGAGCGTCCCACAGTTTCGTGTATCCACACATGTGTTGCAAACCCCTGTCATCGCGTATCGTTCGTAGTATAGGGCAGTGGATTAAAGCGTCAACAACACCAGTTTGTAGTTAAGTGAACATGGCGCAATTTGTGCCTGATAAAGTGTTTTTGCGGGGTGTCCTGCTGCATTACTTTAACATGCAGAAAAGTGCGACTGAAAGTCATCGTATTTTGGTGGAAGTGTATGGTGACCATGCTCTAGCTGAGCGAACGTGTCAGAAGTGGTTTGCACGGTTTAGAAGTGGTGATTTCGGCTTGGCAGACCAAGAGCGAGCTGGACAGCCAAAAAAATTTCAAGACTAAGAATTGACAGCATTGCTCGAGCAGGATTCGTGTCAAACGCAGGAACAACTTGCAGCAGCATTAGGCGTTGATCAAACAACAGTCTCCAAACGCTTGAAAGCCATGGGAATGATTCAAAAGATGTCACATTGGGTTCCACATGAATTGAAAGACAGAGACGTTGAAAGACGAAAAACCATTTGCGAATTGCTGCTTCAACGACAGAGCAGAAAGGGGTTTCTGCATCGAGTTATTACGGGTGATGAGAAGTGGATCCATTACGAGAACCCTAAACGAAAAAAAGGCCTGGGTGAAACCAGGTGAACCAGGTCCATCACAACCAAAACGAGATATTCACTGTGCAAAGGTTATGCTGTGCATATGGTGGGATATGAAAGGTGTGGTGTACTATGAGCTGCTGCAACCAGGTGAAACTATGAATGGAGAACGTTATCGACGACAATTAATGCGTTTGAAGCAAGCTCTGGCCAGAACACGACCAGAATGGGAGAACAGACATGATAAACTTATTGTTCAACATGATAACGCTCGCCCACATGTCGCAAAACCGGTCAAAACCTATTTAGAAAATGTCGGATGAGAAGTTTTACCCCACCCGCCGTATTCACCAGACGTTGCTCTTTCGGACTACTACTTGTTCGATTGCATGAACAACGATTTGATTGGACAGCGGTTTACTTCTTCAGAAGATATCGAAACATGGGTCTCTGACTGGATCGCTTCCAAGGATGAGGACTTCTTTCGCCACGGAATCCGTACATTGCCTGACAGATGGGCGAAAGTGGTGGCTAGCGATGGACAATATTTTTCTTAAGGTATTTATGTATTTTGTGTTTGTACTACAGCTTCAATGTGTGCGTACCAACCACACGAATTAATTCCTAGACCAAATATAAATGGATTTTTTTAAAAATCTTTTCTTAGAAGTATGCATAATTTCGGTTTACTATGGATAATTTTTTCATTTATTGTCGGATAAAAACAATAATAACATAATTTTAAATACATGTTTGGGGGGGCCAAGCCAAGATTTGGGGAGGCCAGTGCCCCCCGGGCCCCCCCCTTAGCTACGTCCCTGGTTCAACGACTATGTCCTTTAGACTAAGGATAACGAAGAATTATGGCAAATGAATAATAACGGAACAAGTGGTAAGATGAGAATGTGGGAGGAAACAGTAGTACCCCGAGAAACCCACGGACATGATATTGTCGACCTCAAACTTACTTGGCAGAGAATCGAACCAGGGACCCCTCGCAACAGAGGTAAGCGTTCTACCACTGAGCCACCGTGACTCCCAACAGACCGAAAAACGAAATATAAATGAAATTTTATACCAAAAGAAAATTTGTTTTGCATCTTTTTTTTGGCTATGGTATTACTGTATTTTATTGCTTACCAGTTTGAATTTAGGCAACCAGTAAAACACAGCAAAGAACTGTGTAACTTCCAAGCACTAAAAATGATAGTTAGGCAACTAACACTGCAAATATGGTATGTTGGTTTTCATAACTTACAGTTGCTGGCAACAATGCAATGACAGTTTGAGACCCAATCAAACTAGACAGTCTTGAACTGAACACAGTTGCTCACAAGTTTGTAATAGTGTAAACGCATTTTCTTAATAGTAGAATCCTGTACAGGGAACCAAAAGTGGCACGGAGTAAGAAAATAACAAAGAGCCAAAAAAGCGAAGATTTTCTATTTTTCTCAAAAAAACGTCTTTTTATGAAAAAAAAATCCTTCCAAAAAATCCAAGCTTTTTCCATCTCTAATAGTCAGTGGAAAAAGTTGGGCAGCATTGGCTTAAAGAGATATGGAAAGTCAAAATCAAAAATAAATAATGAAGGTTGGACCACCATAATAAACCACTGTACTAAAATCGAAACACCAAACTTATTTTTTAGACTCAATGCATATAACATTATGAACTCACGATTATAACGTGAATAGTTTTAAAAGTTTTGTTGAATATTATATAAAATCAAGTCAGAATGTTAATTTAAGACACAGGAAAGAAAAGAAATAAGGTGTTTATCTGTAAGAAAGGCACGTACGTTTCATGCACAGCGGGGAGGCTATTTGGTAACATACAACATAAAGAGAAAGATCAGATTTTTATCTTCATTTTAACAACTAAATCGAGTTAATTTTCCAATTGTTGGAGAATGATATTGCACTATTTCTTTGAGACGTGAGAAATTGATTTTTTACTTTCCATTTGTTTTTTGTTTTTGTTTTTTTTTTTTGGGGGGGGGAGTATATCTGGATATAGTCCTACGCTAAAATAAAAGCCTGGACTATGCAGTTTTTTTTTTCTATTCTATTCACCATTATTGTAGTGACAGGCGTAACATAAAAGGAAAGCACGTAAACAAAAAGGCAAAATCAAAAACCTATTGTTATGTTTAAGTTTAAGCGTGTAGGTCTACTTAAACATTATAGGCCTAGGCCTACATATCGAACGAGCCTACACGCTAGTGCTTAGCGCTCTTGGTTCGCAATCAGGTAGTGCTCTGGCAGTTGAATTCGATGACCGTCCAGGGCCGACATTAGGCAATTTGCCGCCCCGTGCAATGCCATCATTTGCAGCCCCCTTTCTCCAGAAAGAAAAAAATCCTAAAAAGCCATGATTTTCAGTTTGCTACCCCATCATGATCAAGAAAGGGGAGGGAAAGTGCACTTGTACTCAGGAAGTTCTAAACACTACAAATACAATCTCGTTGTGTCTGTTTTCTTTCGTTAAATAAAAATCTATTATGTTAGTAAAAGATAAAGCAATCACACATGCAGAGGAAATATGGTAATCGTTTCTATGGAATTCAATACCGAGCATCAATCTCAATATATCAGTTAGCAATTCCAGTGCACATAGCACTTTTATTTTTATTTCTTAATTTTCCTTCTACATCTGTTAAAAAAAATAAAAAAAACTTGATTCCACCTTCGCTGATAAGGAAATTATTTGTGACAAAGACAACACTTGTTTTCATATCAAAACTGTGATAACTATCTAAATGGATCAGGTGTTCGCTATTGTTCGAGAATTGAAATGAAATCTTTAAATTTTACGTCCCAGCTTATACCGGTTAGGCTAAAGGAGACGGTGATGATGAGAGATGAGTGAAATGATCAAAGTGGGGGAAACGGGAAAACCCACGCACACGGTGTTTGTCCACCACAAAGTCTACACGGCGCGAGCTGAGATCGAACCGGGGACCCCAAGCACCGGAGGTGAACGCTCTACCACTGAGCCACCGCGCCCCCCATAAGTTCGAGAATTGAGTTCTTGAATTTGCCATCAAGCAATTCATGCTACAATTTATTTGCTTTAGCACTGTCAGCATGTGATCTTAAACTAATGCGACCTAAACATCATTTATGAATGTAGTTTTCAAATAGAATGTCAGCTTAGTAAATTTAAATATCATCATCATGAAGTCTGTTTCCAACAAGAAATATTTATTTTAAATCACATAGTTATGATAGATTTTGCAGCCCCTTAAGACTTGCCACCCTGTGCAAATGCACGTGTTGCATATATGGTAGAGCCGGCCCTGTGACAGATACTACCTTGTTTTTAGTTGTTCAAACATCGAATTTCACACTTCCAATTTGAAGAGATTCTCAGAATGAACATTTTCCAATAAATAATGCAAAATTTTTAATGGTACAGAAATTGCCATCTCCCCTCTTAAAAATGACGTTTTCGAAATCTTTGAGGCGCCTATTCCCTTATTTTAGTTAAGAGTTTAAGTATCGAAGCGCGTATTCCCTTTTTTTGAGTTGAGTTGAAGTATCGAATTTCATATCTTCTACTTAAGGAAGTCCTTACATTGGTCATTTTCTGAATAAATAGTGGGAATATTTGAATATCATACACAACTCACCCCTTTTGTCCTCTAGATGTGTTCAGTTATATTTAATAGGTAATATCATACAGTGAGTTTCATCCTCATAACGTCACCCGTTTGTGACTATTCTTGAAGAAAGAATGAAAAAAAATACTGCACTCCCTTTCGGATATGTATTTTCAAATTTTTTTCGCTGTCAATTGTTTTCATAAGAGGAGTACTCTGTCGAAACTTCACATTTCTACCTATAGTAATGTGCACAGATGGCGTGAGTCAATGAAAACTTGATCCACGACCCACCAGCCACCCTGACCCACCAACCACCATGACTCACTCTGATCCACAACCCACCATGACCCACTCGGATCCACTGTGACCCACCACCCACATTGGCCAACTCTGACCCACCATCCACCAGAACCCATCGTCAAATTCTGACAAATATTCCACTCCTTCCCTTCCACTGATTAAAGAGTTTACACTTGTAATAAGACAAAGCTATGAAATTATCAATAATAATCAGTGTTCAATAATTATCAATAATAATCAGTGTTCAATAATTATCAATAATAATCAGTGTTCAATAATTATCATTAATAATCAGTGTTCAATAATTATCAATAATAATCAGTGTTCAATAATTATCAATAATAATCAGTGTTCAATAATTATCAATAATAATCAGTGTTCAATAATTATCAATAATAATCAGTGTTCAATAATTATCAATAAGAATCAGTGTTCAATAATTATCAATAATACTCTACGGTCAATCGCTCAAGCACTGCTCTGTTACAATACCAGTGGATCTGACTTTTACGGTATAAAAGGGTGAAGTGTTTGTCATAAGATGAATTTCAATTTAATTATCATATTTTAAATTATTTCCTTGTTGAATTACAGATACTTTTAGTGGAAAACAAGATGAAATTTGGAAGTCTCAAATCAAGGTAAAGTAGATTAACGTAAAGAAAGAAAAAAAAAACTTATAAGATTTGACTGCGTCTTGAAAGCCAAATAGTAAGTCCTGTTGTATTGATATTACAAATACAAATATCAACATCCAAAAGGGTCTGAAGTTCTTTTTTACTTAGATATACTTAACTCAGATAAGTAAATCGAAACAAATGAAAAGGAAGAAAAATGGAGGCCTTGAAAGTAAAACGTAGACAAATTCACCAGTGTTCAGAAGATGGTGTCTACAATGCACTGAGCAGAGTGAGTCGGTGGGTCAGAGTGGGTCACGGTGGTTGGTGGATCGCAGTGGGTTACGTCTTGTTGACCAACGACCCACTCACAAATCTTGACCCACTTCATCTCTGGTAGTGTGGCCTGGGTGATGATGAGTCAGTCACTTCTACTGCTTCATATAAATAGTATAAAGGTTAGTAATACCGTGATATACGTAACATCGTGATAATTATGTTGTATTAGCAACCACAACGACTTAACCGTTGATGGAATTGAAAATTTTACACGTTTCATGTTACCTACGACGTACGTACGTATAAGGTCGGACGAATATTGACCAAAGGAACGCGAACCAATTCGAGGCAGAAGGAGGCAGGAGAGGATACGGAAAGAGATAGGCCTGAGTGCAGGGACGTACGCAGCGGGTGGGTCTTGGAGGTCCGGACTCCCCGAAATCTTGACTTTGTTGTAAATTTAGTCTAATTTTAGAGGTAATTTTACGAATTTTAATATCCTCATATTGAAAAATGAAATGAAATCTTTGAGTTTTACGTCCCACGATTATGCCGGTTAGGCTAAAGGAGACGGTGATGGTGAATAATGAATGAAATGGTGTAATGAAGAAAGTGGGAGGAAACAGGAGAACCCCGAGAAAACCTACGCACACGGTTTTGTCCACCACAAAGTCCACTTGGCGGGGGCTGGGATCAAACCCGGGACCTTAAGCACCAGAGGTGAGCGCTCTACCACTGAGCCACCGCGGCCCCCCTCATATTGAATTTGGACCTTCCTGAAATCTTTACTTTTACGTTGTCTAATTTTAGATTTTTCTTTTTGACGAATTTTAATATAATTTATCCTCATATTGAATTTAGACCCCCCCCCGAAATAAATTCCTTTGTATATGCCTGAGTTTGTGTATGTGCCTCAGGCATAACGTTAAAAAGGCGTTTGTGTATTAAGCTTTATTTTATTGAAAAATGTAATAAGCGATACAAAAATTTGTACGCTTAATTATTTGACACACTTTCTACAGCTATACTCAAGTTTTTCTAAATCATATAATAATAATAATAATAATAATAATAATAATAATAATAATAATAATAATAATAATAATAATAATAATAATAATAATAATAATAATAATATAATAAATGGGATAAAACCATATCATTTCAGGAAATGTTTATATTTCGAGGAAGATATATTTTCGTAAGAAAATGATTTAAAGTCATACATTATGCAATTAATAATTCATAATATGGTTGAATATAGATATGACGGTGACCCTGTTCATTTACCGCTGGAGGCGTTGCCGTCCTGAGTCATGTATTCACACGTCTTCAAACCGTAGTAGAATAACTTTGGTGCAACTAATAGCCCACCGAATATAATAAAATAACCTTATTAATTCTTCCTGTTTGAATATGTTGAAATGAATTATGCATGTCCAGTATGCTACTTGATTTTCCTTCGCAAAACTCCGCCTTTGTCTCATACCCACATGGGAAGAAAGTAAACATTTAATTCATTAAAAACATGTACCAATTCGGTAAAGTGGCAAATACTTCCTACTTATGCTTACCACTGGAGCATATGTTATAACTATAATCATCAAAAGTATTTTCTTTATATATATAAACAGATAAACAATCACTGGCCCCAATCAGTCACGAAACTTACTTATATTCATATATCAAGAAGTGAAAATCCCTTGTTATATTATAAAGTTGATATACCTTTAACTATATGTTTGTTGTTCTTGTCAACGGAGTTAGTTCTCATTAGCAAGGGAACAATAATGTGATGGCAGAGAAGTTGTAAAACCTGTTTTGAAAATAAAACAGGCCCTCACATAAAAATAATGCTGACAGTAGGAAAAAAGATTTTTAGATTTCCTCTTCTCGGATTAAGAACGGTTGTCTGTGTAGTTTAATAGCACGTGTTATAAACTGCTGTCGTTTCATGACAAAAGTTTTACTTGAATTGGAATTTCCTAAAACACATTTAAAGAATTAAAACAAATAGAAAGTTAAACTTAATAGCTACTTAAACTTTATGTGCTGCTACTTTAGAGAAAATATTTCATAATTAGTCAATGGTTTGTAAATCTCTGTAATTTGACAGATGCAATGAGCATTAATTTCTACATTGCTGAGCATTGAAAATGAAACACCAAGAAGAAATCATTAGATTGACTCGACATTTGCAGTAAAATGATTAGCAGTGCTTTTCCGCGATGCATCGCGTGTCACGCACCCTGAAGACAGCAAATAGAAGTGGGCCAAATATCTACAGTAACAGAGTGTAGACGTAAAATGAATGTATCTGGGTGAGCGAACGATGACAGGTCCATTTAATTGTAGTGTGATATTTTCAAATTTGAATTTTAACTAGCTCACTTGTCAGACTTTTTGTCAATTTTTGTCCAACAAACAAAAAATGTTCTACCATTCAAATAAAAGAGAGGAGGGTCATTTCAAAATTTGGCCACTTCGATCACCTGTAGTGAGAATCTTCAAATTCGAATTTAACTACTTTGGTGGTACAAAAATCTCCCCCCCCAAAAAAAATGAAAATTGTAAGCTAGTTAGAATGGTCCTCCCTCATTTATTTGAATGGTACAAAATTTCTCCTTGGTTGAACAAAAATGGACAAAATTACGAACTAATTAAAATTCAAATTTGAAGTTGTCGCACTACAACTAAATAGACCCAACGATGACCCGTCGTCGGATACGGTAGCAATTCTAGCAGTTTTCGCCTTCGATAGCACAAGAATTGTGGGACATTCCGAATGTGATATTGTTGTTCATCTTGGACGAAATGCTGTTACAGTGATGTGGATATGGAATTGATGGTTTTCAGAAAGCCTGAACGGCCGCGTCACACAAGGACCGAAACGACAAATTTCTTATAGTAATGGCTATGGCAGATATAGCACACATATCCAGATCACTGACGCTCGAACTCATTCTATAACATTAGCATTATAGCATTCTATAGAGTTTTTCTATAGTATTTCCCAATAGTCTAATGGCTGACGCGTTCATTTTTGGTGCATGGTATCCCTCGTTTGATTCCCAGTGTTTGAAATTTGAACATATTACGGGGTTTCGGATTCCACCTTAAACTGCACGTACTGTCTTGTATAACCTCGGTGTTGAAAAGGGTCTCTGTAACCAACTAATCGGGTAGTTCCACAGCAATCAGTGTCCTCATGAAGCGTTCGATGTCACATTTACGAAAACCTTTGAAATGAAATCTTTGAGTTTTACGTCCCGCACTTATGCCGGTTAGGCTAAAGGAGACAGTGATGATGAAATGGTGGAATGAAGAAATTGGGAGGAAACCGGAGAACCCCGAGAAAACCCACGCACACGGTGCTTGTACACCACAAAGTTCACTTGGCGGGGGCTGGGATTGAACCCGGGACCCCAAGCACTAGAGGTGAACGCTCTACTACTGAGCCACCTCGGCCCCGGGGCACATTTACATGGAACCGATTGCAACGAATCTCTTTGACCGAGGTATAAGGTCCTAAACAGTGTTAAGTCCTAAAAATATATGCATACATCCTAAATTTTAAGTCGTCTTCAATTATAGTGTTCTACAGTTTAGTACTTCTTCCGTTTAGGGCTTGTTGAGTTAAATTATTTTGAGGACTTTTGCCATTTAGGGCTTGTAAAATTAAATTATTTTTAGCACTCATGCCGTTTAGGACTTGTGGTTGCTCCATTCACTAGCTTTAGTTCTGAAATAAGACACCTCTACACAGAATTGCATTAGTGCAATAGCAGTGTTCGTAGGTTTCTTTAAGAAAACTTCCCTCGACTGACAAAATTCTCCTTTTCTTACCAAATTTTCCCTGGTTTGTTGAGTGCTCAATTCCTATATCAGAAGTTATCTGATAAGATTATAACGATACTGGTTCTTAATCACCTTAATTTTGAGCCATTAAAACACATCAATTACCTTTCATACATTTAGTTTAATAAATGTGATGGAGAAGTGTACATTTTACTTCTACACAAATTTTTAAGATGTCTGCTTAACTCACACAACAATTCTATTTATTTTTGTTGCCATGACGACGACATCGAGATTTAGATTACATAAAAAACATTTGAATAATCTTTTTATATATTAACATCATAACTATATTATTTCTTTTTTCTTTCTCTTCTTCTATTAGCAGAACCTGCCTAGTATATATTTAAAATATTTAAAACACATTATAGCCCAAAATTACAAGTTAATAATTGTTACAAGTAAAAATATACAACATACCGTTGTAAGATTAATTTAGCTATATTAAAGAAAGTACCAAAACATTTGTTTTGTTCAATTTTTTTGCTTCTATTTTTTTCTTTTTTCTTTATTATTTTACAAATATATATATATACACTATCAACAATGGGTGGAAATTATGCTACTTTGAACAAACAAGCTATATTATTTATACATACAAACTATACTATTGCTATTGAATTAATTTATTTCTGAAGAACAAATAAAAATTTAAGGATTTATATTGGTTAGACAGCGCTAGAATTTCCCTGGATTTTCACGGAAAAGAAGTGCCAACCACATTTGTTTTATTTGTTTGCTTCTATTTTTAAAACATTTTCCTTCACTTCTTTTAAATAAATGGGGACGCGGTGGCTCAGTGTTATAAACGATACTTAAATGATGGTGGGACCGCGATGGCTCAGTTGTAGAGCGTTCACCTCTGGTGCCTGGGGTCCCGGGTTCGATCCCAGCCCCCGCCAAGTGAACTTTGTGGTGAACAAACACTGTGTGAGTGGATTTTCTCGGGGTTCTCCCGTTTCCTCCCACTTTCTTCATTTCATTCATGACTCATCATCACCGTCTCCTTTAGCCTAACCGGCATAATCGTGGGACGTAAAACTCAAAGATTTCATTTCATTTTTCTTTTAAATAAATAAAAAAAATAAAATACACACAAATACACCCAGTCAACAGTGGATGCAAATCATGCTAGTTTGAACACATCCAGATACACACGCAATCTATTACTATTGTCTTCTGAAGAACAAACAAAAATTTAAGCATTTAGGCCTATACTGGTCAATCTCAACACGAGAATTTCCCTGGATTTTTCATGTTTTATCGAAAAATTTCTTTCTTTTTTTTCCTTTTTTGTTAAATTTACCCAGGGAAATTTCCCTCAAACAACGAACACTGTGTTGGGGGCGATGACGTAGTCCTGTAATCCAACTTTTTTGGAAGCGAATTAGTGTAGTGGGGAACGACTATAAAACTGTGGAAGTTGATCTTGTAAATGGTCTGTATACCGCCTACGATTCAATCCTCGATCATGGTTCGGACCTCCACGTTAATAGTTGGTCTCTTCTTAACCACCACGTTGCATAAGGATACAAAACATAGAAACTTAAAAAAAAAAAGCACAACTGTTGCTTCTAAACTAATTCACTGATTCATACCTCAATACCTCCCTCACAGTCTCTGTTTATAACCTTTCACCCCTTTGGACATCGCTGCTACAAACCGTACAGAGGGAATAAAACTGACAAATCTCCCATGCAACGTTAATCTATATATTAAAATGCTACGTTTATATGTTTGTGGTCAAGAAAAGTTTATATATTTGTGGCCAATCCTTTCGGTAGTTAGTTCCCGAAACCATAAGCTCTACAAAGATGCCATTTTTGCTGATTGATTGCAAATTTTGTGTACATTGTTTGCCGTTTTCACTGATCGATTGCAAATTTTGTGTAGATTGTTCAGTTCTGATTGAATATTTAAAAACGTGGCTATTATTTCTTTTCTTTACATTTTTAAGGGTACACTGGAAATGTTGATTTTTTTTAAAAGTAAAAGCATCATATCCTACGAGTTATACATTTCAACACCACACAGTTGTTTACAGGGGTTGTATGTCTCTTAGGCGTTTATTTCACCGCCAAATGATAATGAAAAATGAAGGATAACCACTTCTCCAGTCTAAGATGAATCTTTATTGTTTGGAGTGTTTTGTCCAATGAACACCATACATCACTGACATTATAATTAATTGTGTGTGTAATATATATTTGCTTATTATATACTGCATGCAAAAAGAAAGAAAACACTGATCATACATGAATTAGAAACACCAACTGGAGGTAGGCTCAAATGTTGCAAACGGTGCCCGATATTGAAAAAATCTGCCCTATACGGTACCACTTGCCGAACAATCAAGATGTCTTTCACGTTTGTCTGTAAAGCGATATGTGCAGATGTGAGAAATAGCAAGGATATTCATGCTCATATGTGAATGATGAGCTGTGTAGAGAGCGCAGGTTCAGCTAATTTTACCAATTATGCTAAGAAAAGCATACAATGAAACACAATTA
The DNA here is from genome assembly GCF_964235325.1 of Thermobia domestica. Taxonomy (NCBI): domain Eukaryota; kingdom Metazoa; phylum Arthropoda; class Insecta; order Zygentoma; family Lepismatidae; genus Thermobia; species Thermobia domestica. The sequence continues at coordinate 299,700,106 of NC_137458.1, read as the reverse complement.
CAAAATGGGAGAAAACAAACTAGATGTGGTGGAAGGTAAAAGGACTAAAGGAGAAGATTAACGAGAAAGGATGCTAACTTAGGATATCTTTTAATGCACAGTATCCCTCAAATCTTCATCAATCTTCGGTGTTGTGAAAAGTGATGCTTGTGATTATAGTTGATAAGTTGGCTTCTTAAACACAAATGATAAAATAAAGAATGTAGCTTGTGATACTCAACCTAGGCATCCTGACTACTGCCAGGGATGACGCAATTTTGTTTATTAAAAAAAACTAAAGTGAAATTTGATGCTGACTTGGTCCACATTTGGAATGACTGTATCGATTGACGAGGATGAATCCTATTCAAGTCTAGGATGGTCCTTCAGTCTAGAGGCAATCTTTTGACTCCATTGGTTACGAGAAGTTGTTCACTTCACGATGAATAAAATGGCGGATGGGTGTGTAAAGTACGTTAAGTCAAAAATTAGTGTTTTAGAGAAATCCTTTTTGAAAGTTCAGGCATAAATCTAAAATCCGATCTTGGGAAAGTGATTAGCTGTTTTAGCTCTTCATGTTAATAGAACTGTTTTCTGGATTTATGTCTGAAACCCAAAACCAGATTTTTGGATTTATATTTTAACTTTCAAATGCGACTTGAATAAAACACTAACTTTTGAATTAACGCACTTTACACACCCACCCGCCAATTGTCGCTATCATCCACTTCTGTTCTGACCGATTGATTTTGTGCAGGATATGGGTGACAATGATGTTTAATTATCTTCAAAGGTCTGTGTCCATTGCAATAGCAATACAGCGAGAGACTTAGTGCACGGCTATTCGATGGGTTCGTAACGCGTTTTTATGGCTCATGCGTACCTTTGGAATACGCTCACCATGTATTTAAATGTGGATGGCTAATCACAATGCACTGCAAACGCAAAAGCAATAAAAATACGCAGAATAAGTTGGCTCGAGCGTATTTGGTGCGTTTCGGAACAATAGACCGCCTGCTGTTTCGGAGTCAGTAAAAGATATCTAAAGGAAGGGGGAAAAACGTGTTACCAGGCAAGGGGATTTTAGGAAGAAACAGCTACTTGGAGGATGCTTTGTGCAGAGTATTGGATCTCTGTTATTATAAAGTATGTACGTGTATAACAAAAGAAAATTTACAAAAATACAAGGAAATTCCGGAAAATTAGCTAATCACAGAAAAGTCTATGCAAGACAAAAGGATTGATTCTCGTGATTTGCATGAATGAGTATAAGGGTGAGGAAACCGTGACTGGCTCACAGTATGATTTATAACTCTGGCGAAAGTAAAATTACCGAGTAACCACATAGGTCACGTTCGCTGCGGCGGGTAACGCATCGGAAACGCATCCTGATATAGCCATAACCAGAGTCTATAGTTTTGTCTCCTTTTTTCTACAATCTAATTAAATTTATTGAATAGTTTAACAAATGTGTAATAGCAAAGATAAAATGTTTTTTTTTTAAAATTGAAGTGATGAACTGAATGAAATTTAATAAATACTTTTAAATGTTTTTGAAATTTATAATAAAATGAGCTGATTGTAAAGATAATCGGGTACGTCAACATACTTACCGTGAAACTTTAGCCTTTCGTAGTTGATAAATTCAAGGAAAAATCCAAACATCCAAGAAGCATAAATAATTTCGAAGAAAGATTACGGGAAGTAAAAAGTATATTAATTCGTATTTGTTTATAATGAAGAAAACGAGGGATTGATTCCAATTCTTCTTCTCAGTGGAGGTCAACGTTGCAGGAAATGTCAATCCAGTGACTTCTAAGCAGGTCAATAAAGCATTGGCTTCTCTAGAACGATAACAGATAAACGAAGTATTAAGAAGTGTTTAATATAAATTATATAAATAAGTTGACTGTGCTTAGGGGAATTAGGAAAATAACAGGGAAATAAGAAATCTAATTTACATAGTAGTAATCATAACCAGATAATCAGTGACAAATAAAAGAAATAATGTGCTGTTTTCTTTCTTTCTCTTTAAAAATATAAGAATTTATAAATGAATTTTGGATGAAAAGTAGAAATAATATAAGAAATTTTAAAATGTAATTATTATATACAGACCGAAACCATATTCACGAAGAAATTAAATGTCAACTAAAAGCAGGGAATTCGTGTTATTATTCAGTTCAAAATCTGTTGTCGCGAATTCTGTCGAGGAGTTTGAAGCTTAAAATATACAAAACGATAATCATGCCTGTTGTTTTGTATGGCTGCGAAACATGGTCACTTAGTCTGAGGGAAGAACATAGACTGAAAGTATTTAAGAACAAGATCCTGAGAAGAATATTCGGACCCAAGAGGAACGAGAATAGAGAATGGCGGAAACTTCATAACGACGAACTACATAATTTATACGGTTTACCAAACATTGTTAGGGTCATCAAATCTAGGAGGCTCAGGTGGGCAGGTCATATAGCCAGAATGGAAGAAAGTGGGTACGCTTTCAAAATCTTAACTGGAAGACAAATCGTTAAACGATCATTAGAAAGACCTAGAACAGATGGGAGAATAATATTAAGACGGATCTTGCAGAAATAGGAATACAAAGTAGAAACGGGATCAGTTAGAGAGGTTTTGTGAACGTGGCATTGAACTTCCGGGTTCCACTGACCATAGAGTTAGTTAGTTATTATATATATCAGAAATGAATGTATTTTGAAATAAATGATTTGCAAAATGAAAATGCAATAAATAATAAGGAAATTGATCAATCAAACCAAATATTGATTAAATAAAATAAAATGAAATGAAATAACGTAACTTTATACAAATACCAAATCCAAAAATTAAGTAAAACAAAAATGAACCCTAATATGAATGTTCTAATGTTAAAAAAAATCATCTAATGAAAAAATAATAAACCTCTAAATATGTGTATTTCTCTAAATAAGAATTGTTTCTTTAAAAAAGTGAAATGCGCCACTATAAACTGTAAACGAGAAACAGAGAAATTTGTTTTATTTAGTAACCCTAAAATAGGAAATAGACTAGACAAGCACAAGAAGGATACTAATTCAGTTCTGTAAAAAATGAACTTTGAGGTATTTTGGCTCAAAGAGTTCAAAGAATTTATGGGAGGATTTCCAAAAGATAATATACTTATCGCTCCAGTTAGGATCGTCAATGAAATCATTTTGAATCAACAGCAAAGAACTTATTTCTACATAAATCCCAATTGCCTACCTAAAATACTCAACCTCCTCTCTTTCTTCTTATCCTATTCTGACATCGCAAAAGGGTTGGTCAAGAATCTTCCAACCTTCGAAGTCTTCGAAATGAATCCTCATATACCTCCTTTGCAGTGACATCGCAAAATTCAAGCATCTTGAAAATTCAATGAAAGGTTGATACTTCGGGAACTTTTGTCCACGAGTGTACAAAGGTGATCTTGTTCTCACAGCCCTAACAAAGTAAAAATTGATCAGTAATGTCCAAAGGATGTACATACAAGGGTCGGGTGATAAGATCTCGGCCCGATCCCCTTCCGAATGTACTACCTTGATGTAATTGATGTCATGTGAAATGTTGATCTTTTATATGTTTAAGCACCAAATTTCACGATTCTACCATGAACGGTTTTTATTTTACAAGTAATTGAATGAACCATGGCGGAGCCAGATGTCAAATTCACCAAAGATGAGTTGCGAGGTGTAATGAAGTTCTTCTTCCTGCAACAGAAGTCGCCCAAGGAAATCCATGGCTGCATGCTAGACATATTGGGTGGACAGTGCACTTCATACTCCACTGTGAAGAAATGGTGTGCGAACTTCAAGCGTGGTGAATTTTCAACAGAAGATGGTGACGGGTGTGGCAGGCCAGTATCAGTGTCAACTACGGAAAAAGTGGACCAGATTCATGACCTGATTTTGAGCAACAGACGGACTTCGCTTCAGGAGATAGCTGACAAAGTGCACATATCCAAAGAACGTGTTGAGTCAATAATCCTTGATCAGTTGGACATGCGCAAGCTTTCTGCGAAATGGATTCCGAAATGTTTGAACGCGGATCAGAAACGCGAACGTGTGAGATCATCGCAGGTGATTTTACGGCATTTTGCGAACTCCAGGGACGATTTTTTGAATCGGCTTGTTACCCAGGATGAAACGTGGTTGCATTAATTTGATCCGGAAACCAAACAGCAGTCATGCGAGTGGCGCCACTCAGGATCTCCCAAAAAATTCAAAGGCCCAAAAAATTCAAAGCACAAAAGTTCGCAGGGATGGTGCTTCGCTCAATATTCTGGGATAAGGATGGTGTTTTGCTCTCAGACTATTTTCCAAAGGGCCAAACCATAACTACAGAGTATTACTGCAGTCTGCTGGCTAAGGTAAAGGACGCTATTAAAGAAAAGAGCCGGGGAAAGATGACACGAGGTGTCTTGTTCTTGCAGGACAATGCTCCCATCCACAAGGCTGGCAGAACAATGGATTTTCTGAGAGACCTAGGGTTTCAGTGCATTGCCCACCCACCTTACTCGCCAGATCTTGCTCCTTCTGATTATTATCTGTTTCCAAAACTCAAAACAGCACTCAAAAGGCAGAAATTTCACAGTGATGAAGAGGTGATAACCTCTGCGGAACAGTTTTTTGCAGACCTTGAGATTTTTTTTTGAGGGGTTGGAGAAGTTGCAGCATCGAAGTGCCAAGTGTGTTGGCCTTCGAGGGGACTATGTTGAATAGCCTCACACTTTCGTGCCTGCAGCTCAAGTCCTTCTGGGTCGAGCCGAGAACTTATCAGCCTACCCTCGTATGTCACAAAAATAGTTATAAACACTAAAGTGGATTTTGTTCATTCTTCACCATAAGCACATTTCTTTTAAAAACTCACCAAAACTAAAATGATTTCTTCATTGTTTAGTGGATAAAAAATATAATGCGTTCAATGAGCACTTGCTAATATTTTTTCCCATTATCTTCTCAATAAGCAATAAGAAAAAACGAATGCTATCATGAAATTACTTCTTTTATCCATTAGATCTGACTGTTTGCAGTAGTGAAATCTAATTTTGTAGTAATGCATAGCAAATTGCAATGGTGTTCAACAAAATACAGAATGACGAGCCGGTACTTTATAACTTCTTCTAATAAAATCACAATACGTTGTCTATGATGTAGAGTGAATAGTATATTTCTTGAAGATTTTATTTATTTTTTATTTACTTATTTCTTAATTGCTTAGGCCTCCACTTCCCCTTGATGTTACCTCTATCTTCAGGACTTATTATATCCTTTGAAGACGTATGGGAAGAATCACAAAAATAGAAAGTTCCTGGTCCTCCAGACTGAGGGTTTTGCGCAGAACTAACAAGCCAAAAAAAAAAAAAAAAAAAAAAAAAACTTTGTTACAAAACCTCAAGATAAGACTGAAGGATATGGATCTAGTATAGTACACGGTCAAGGCAATTAGTAAAAGCAATGAGAGAAAACCTTAGAGTTGCCACATTGAATGTTGGTTGAAACTACACTGAAAAAAAAAAAAAATTATGTAGTTACCAAATATCAATGTAAAATCATTTACCCTTCACTTTGTAAGTTGATATACATTCCTTAGATTAAATTACAAAATTTGCTGTTTTTTTTAAAAAAAATACACTAAATTTATAAGAAAATTTTTTTATTGACAAAAATGTAATTTTACACCATTTCATATTAGTAATTTTACTTTATAGGTGTAAATTGATTTACATAGAGGTTTGGCAAACAGATTGCCACTGTTTCTTTGTAAATTTAGGTATGAATATTTTTTTTTTTTTACAGTGTATGCTTCTTCTAGGATAAATGAACGAAATAGCAAACGAGGTGACAAAGAGCAAGAAAGATGTTGCAAGAGATAAGATGGCAAGAAAAAGGCCAGAAAAGCAAAGGTCAATACATGATGTATTACAGTAGACTAGAAAAAAGAACAGGATAATTTGGCATTGGATTTTAAGCAATAGGAGAAACAAAACAAGAAGTGTTGGAGTTTTTGCAGCAAATAATGACAAAATTAGTAGAATAAGAATGAGGGAAGATTTTGAAATGTAACACTAATAAGGACTTTCGCTCCAACAGAAGAAAAAGATAGGTCTATAGAAGAAAACGAGCACTTTTATGGTGCTACAGAAAAAGAAGTTGAAAATGTACAGAAGTATAATATGCTGATCGTCTTGGGAGACTTCAACGCAAAAATAGAGAAAAAGGATTTTCAGAACAGAACAGCTGGTCAATTCACACCGCAAGAAGAAAGTAACGAAAAATGTAAAAGTAAGTGTTTTGAACATAAAAGTATGCATTTAGGAACATGGGAAGCTCTGTTCAAATGTATATACAAGTAGCTATTTAAATAGATCACGTATTGATAAATAAAAAGTAATTCATTGTCAGTCACAGACACAAGAAGCTATCAGGGATCGAACTATTATACTGATTACTACCTGGATAAAGCTAATATAAGAGGAAGGTTATGTAGCGTACAGAAAATCCAAGAGACAAGCAAGAAAACACGGGGCAAACAGATATATTAAAATATGGTAAAAACGAAATTGCCGGCAGAAACAAGAGACAAGAATAGAAGAACAGAAAAGAATAGATAAAGCATTGAATGAAACCACAGAAGAAGTAATAAGAAAAACAGGGAAGAAGACGAGAAATGGACAATGGTTCGATGTAGAACGTAAAGAAGTAAGAGACATCAAAATGGAAGAAAATATTTAAACAGAATCACTCATACTCGAAGAAGTAGAAATAGTAATTAGAAACCTGAAAAATAACAAATCAAAAGGAGAAGATGGTTTGGTGCCCTATTTAAAATTGGGGGAAGAACAGTACTACAACTGATGCATACATTAATAAATAGGATATAGAATAAAGAAAAAATGCCAGAAGAATGGAAAAGAGGAATGATCTGAGCTGACCTATATTCAAATCAGGGGGAAAACACTTCTCAACTTAGCTTACGAGTATTATCAACAGTAATTGGTAAGAGAGTGAAACATGCAGAAGAATTAATAGAGGAATACCAATGTTGATTTAAGTTCGGAAGAGGCACAACGGACCAGTTATTTATAAGACAAATAATAGAGAAATACTTTCAACATCAAACAAACCTATATGTATAATTTGTAGATTTTAAACAAGTCTTTGATAGTGTCAAAAGAGACGTCCTCTATGTAACCATGAAACAAATGCAATTTCTCTCAAAGCTCATAAGACTATTAAAATGACAGTGCATGAAACAAAAGCGAGGATAAGAATAGACACTAACCAAAGTCAACCGTTTAGTTTTAACACAGCTGTTAGCCAGAGAGATGTTTTCTCAACGAGTCTGTTTATTATATCACTACATAAAGTCATAATGGAAATTGACACAGGAGGAACTACATTCACGAAAGCAGTACAGATATGCGCATATGCAGACGAAGTAGCCACCCTGTTAAAAATACCTTCTGTAAAATCTGAGAAACCGTTTCTCATCTGTGCACCGAGATCTTTCCTTAGAAACAACAGTTTGAAACTCTCATTAATGAGAAATAAAGAAAAGTAGATGAGGTTGTATAAAGCGAAATGAGAAATTGTACTGTTTACTTTCCTTATGAATGGGAATTGCCCAATCTCATTTCTAAGAAAATACTGTCTCGGTGCATAGATAAGAAACGGGTTCTCAAATTTAAGAAATTATTTTTAACAGTGCAAAATATCGAGAACTAGAAAAGATCTGAAAAGAAGCATATATACTACAAAATTAGAAGCAGAGACAGCAAGAAACATATCAAAATTTGGTAAAAGATCATAGAGTGAGAATAGGAGACTTGGAGCTCGAAGAAGTTACTAAGTTTAAATATCTGGGATTGACAATCCAGAAGAAAGTTATTGTAAAGGAACTCTAAATTGACAATATATGAGTCTAGTGACACTAATCGTAACCTATGGCGTTGAGGTATAGGCAATCTCTAAAGCAGATGAAGAAGAATTTAAAATAAGTTTGAAAAGGAAATAATCAGAAAAATATACGGGCCGATACAAGGAAAGAACGTATGAAGGATACAAAATAGCATGGATATGAAAGGATAGTGAAGTACATAAAAGCGGGAAGAATAAGGTAGTTGGGACATGTCAAAAGAAAGGAACAAGATAGAATATCAAAGAGGATACTACATGAGAGAATATATGGAAGGAGATTAATGGGAAGAACGAAGAGAAGATAGGTAGATGATATAACAAAAGATATGGCAGCAATGAGATTGAAAGGATCGAGAAGGAAAATTAATGATAAAAAGAAGTGTATCGTTGCGGAAGTCAAGACCCACCCAGTGCTGTAGAGCTACGTGGTAAGGAAATGGTAAGTTCAAATAATTCTTCGGGTTAGAAAACATTGTGTATTTTTAGACACATAAGACCTAAAAGATGGGTAGTAGGTTAATTCACCATGTTTTAAGCGCATGCCACAGATGTTGAATGGGTGCGCCATTGGTCACACTGCACGTGTCCAAACTGTAGTGTGAACGCCGCCACATAACGCCATTTAAACTTGCTGAGTGTATGTAAGGAGTAGAATGGTTCCCCCAGTGGCCAAGTCTCCCTCCAAATATCTTATATTTTCATATATCAAATAATATATAACTATCCTCTTCGGTATACAAAAAGAAAAAAAAAATCCTGCTTCCCCAAACTTTGTCTTCCCCTTCCTCAAAGAAATTAAAGCTGGTGCAACACGTGCATTTTCACGGGTCGGCAAAATCTGTCGTAACTATATTATTTAAAATAAATATTTCTTGTTGGAAACAGACTTCATGATGATGGTAATTAAATTTACTAAGCTGACATTCTATGTGAATACTACATTCATAAGTCATGTTTTGGTCGCATTTGGTCGCATAAGGTCACATGGACAGTACTAAAGCAAATGGTCAAACAAATCCCAGCATTAATTGCTTGGTCGTTGTCAAATACAAGAACTCAATTCTCAAACAGTAGCGAACACCTGTTCCATTTAGTTTGTTATCACTGTTTTGATATGAAAACTAGTCTTGTCTTTGTCACAAATAAGTTCCTTATCATTGATGATTGTAAATAGTTTTTTTTTTTTTTTTTTTTTTAACAGATGTAGAGGGAAAATCAAGAAATAAAGATAAAAGAACTAGTTTCCACTGGTATTGCAAACTGATAGGCCCTATGTTGAGATTGAAGTTCAATATTGAATCTATAAAACAATTATCATATTTTCTTAGCATGTGTGTGTTTGCTTTATCTTTTTTACTAACATAATAGATTATTATTTAAAGAAAAAACAGAGACAATGAGATTGTATTTGTAGTATTTAGGCCTTTCTGAGTGCGAATGTTCTTTCCCTTCTCTTTCGTTCATGATGGGGTACCATACTTAAAATAATAGGTCTTAAGATTTGTTCTTTCTAGAGAAAGGTGGCCGGCGGCAAATGACCATTGCATGGGGCGGCAAATTGCCTAGGGCCGGTCCTGTGTACTGGTATGTATCTTTTAATGCATCACTCATTTTTGTAGATCTTATACTTTTAAAAACACAGCAAGTTTCCTCTTGGCTATGTGGAAAGCTTACGGGCCTTTAGAACGGAAGACCTGTGTTCGATTTCCGGCGGGAACCTCGTGTGGTTCGGATCCAACGCTAAACTGTATGTAAACGTCTCATATAGCCGCACTGCTCAACGAGACGCTAAACTCACATCAAATTTAATCTAACCTAATCCACAACGGTTTGTAATCTGATGAATCATTTATGTTAACCCTGTACTTCGGGAACTTTTTGAAGAAATCTAGTATTATTTTTATTTTTTATTTTATTTTTTATTTGTTTATTTATTTATTTATTTTGTGTCGGGTAGTTATTTTACCCTTTACTCTACTGCTGACAACACTTTTTGTGGAAGGGATGAATCATCTCAGTTGCTATTTACTCTCCTCTGAATGTAGGTGCGTTGGTTTCGCAAATAACGGCTCTATGTACGAATTACGACGTTTCTTCAGTTCCTGGAAATTTGAATTTCTCCTTTTAATAAGTATAAAAAGAAGTGGGCAAGGCTATCAGTAACATATATATATGTGTGTGTGTCTACTTACTTTCTCCTAACGTAACAGAATTTCCACCATACAGTAGTGACACAATCACACATTAACATATATGCATACATAAAGTGCAGGGTAATGACCCTTCAAGTCATCACTATAATTTTGTTGGCAGTCAGCGCGTACTTGTATAAATTACTAGCAGAATACCCGTTCTTCGCACGGGGAGAATACGTTTCATTTTGGTCATAAAGAGCTGAAGTTTAACGTCCCACGTTTATGGCCTTTAGGCTAAGGGAGACGGATGATTAAGGCAAGTGAATAATGATGGAAGAATTGGTGGAATGAGAAAGTGGGAGGAAACGGGAGTAGCCCGAGAAAACCCACGGGCACGATATTGTCCAGCACAAACTCACTTGACAGGGGATCGAATCAGATACCGCATGCACAAAAGGTAATCGATCTACCACTGAGTTAACATGCCCCCTGAGGTTTCAATATTGAGTTAAATAGATTTAAAACAATAAGAGAGAGAGATTTTTTTTTGAATCAATTTAACGTTCTAAGACAATGTAACATCTTTTTTCTTAACTCTCTATTCAAACCTGAAGACAGGGGTGGATCCAGGATGGACTTCTGGGGGCTGCGGTGGGTTGTAATACTGATACTCAGAGCTACTTTTAAGAGCTCCAAACTCTGGGATGGGTTTTATTTATATTTAAAATAATAAAGTTTCCTCTTCTGGAGGGAGGGGTGGCGATCGCACGGCACCGATCGCCCCCGTGGATCCGCCCCTGTATAAGTGACAGTAGGCTTAATTAAAAATAGAATGCTTGCGAGCAACTAATTTATAATAATAATAATAATAATAATAATAATAATAATAATAATAATAATAATAATAATAATAATAATAATAATAAACATTTAAGTGACTATTAGAATACATGTCTTTCAAGTAAATAAACCGTTTAAAACACAATGCTATTCCATGATTTGATTTCTTAAAATATCAGGAATTTAAGTTAAGAAAGGAAAGAAAATCAAAGAAATGTAGAAAAGAAAAAAAAAAACACTTAAGTATCAGATTGGTCAACAATATTCTTGTTTATTAATGTCAATTTAATAACCGAGCAGCCATTAAAATTTTAAAAGGCTATTTCCTTATTTGTTTAATGTTGTTTCAACGCGAGAATTAACCAAAACTCGTTCTGGATAACGAAAAACCTACCTCACTCCATTTTGTTCCACTTCTTTCAACGCGGGTCATTATAAGAGGGAAAAGTTATTCGTTCTTCTTCTTCTTCTTCTTCTTCTTTTACATCGAAATTCTTCCTCTTTCTTTGTCTTTTTCACAGCACTCCTTTACGCAGCCAGTACTACCCAATGGCAATTGGTAATTTTCCATTCTCATGAGAAAAATAATGACATTTAAAAATGTTTTATTTTTTTTAAAAAATGCAATGTAATCATAAGACGACGAAAATGTGAACTTTTACAATTGCATGGCGTACAGAATAGTTTCTCTAGGATCTCTACAATGAGGTCTAGGATCTCTATCTTTGTTCCAATCTGTGTGCATGTTGGGGGAGAGGGAAAGAATCGTTGTTATCTCATCTCTGGTACGAGAGGTTTCTGGTTCAATCCCAAGTTATGTAAGCTTGCGTTGGACAACATCGTGCCCTAAGGTTACTCGAGGATCTCCCCTTTCCTCGCACATTTTCATTCCACCAAAAATCTTTGATAACACAGCCACACACACACACACACACATTCACACAAAATAAAAGTTCTGTGCATCGGAGACCAGGATATAGATTCGATGTATTTTAGTGCACAGAATTCAAATTTCGAAACCCCAAGACGATCGATCGTGTCCAATTTTGTTTTATGGGCGAAAAACGTATATGCTGTCTTACTTACCAAAATTCGCACCAAAATTCGCTGAAGTTTTTCGTCCATAGAAAAATTGACAGTCGACTGTCGTGGGGTTTCGAAATTTGGATTCTGTGTACTAAAATACATCGAATTCATTCCCTGGGCTCCACTGCACAGAACTTTGTTTTTTATGTGTGTGACTGTGTAATCATTCATCATTAAACTGCCGTCTTTTTTAGGCCTAAAGGGCATGATGGTGGAATATTAAAGATTTTATATCATTTCATGTTGTATCTCAATGTCTCTCGTTGTTACAATCTAATGTTTTTTTTTTCTTTTGCATAATGGACTCTACCCACTGTCGTGGTGTAATAATCTCAGGGCTTATAATCATCTGTCTTTTTTTAGTTTCTTTTTTCAAGAAATTTGTACGAGGGGAACTGGGAGAAATTATAATGTGAGGGGGCTACACTAGGATACCATTTGCGAAATTACGTTCCCTATACGAGAAGAATATCTACCTAGGTAATCATAATTAAATTTAAGTTTACTCCGGAGGGGGATGGGCGGTTGCCTTAATTCTTGCCCCTCGGAAGTAATTCTGATAGAAACACTGTTTAAGTTCATATATGTGTGGGACATCTTTCTGCTTTCCCTAGAGGAAATTGTACTTCAGAATATCGAACATCCAATAGAATTTTTACATTAGTTACAACAAAATTTGAAACTATTTTTTGAAACGTCGCTTATACTTGCCCCTCCCCCTTGGAAACCACAACATGGGCGCCCTTGCCTGCATCCCGTTCAATAAACCCTTATTCATATGTATGCCACCACAGTTTACTAGTTTGTGAAATTCTTATGTTTAGTACCAATGATCGCAGTTGTAGAAGAAATTTCCTTAGATGTATAATAATTTATGTGAGTGATAGTTGTTGCTGTAATCGTGGCAATAAATGTAGATATTGGAATAAGACTATCACGCAGCTACGGTATCATTTATTAACGTATGAGCTGGCAACACTACCTGCACTCTAGTAGAAGAGAGAACCTGCCTGTTAACAAGGGTCACAAGAAAATTTCTCTACAATACATAATGCAGGTGCGCACCCAGGTATTTCTGTTCGGAGGAGTTTAAAGTTTGGCAGGGTCCAATACTTCAAGACACCGTCTATATAGTATTGAAATGGTGTAAATTCTGCACAAGAAAAGACGATAAGTAATTCTCAAATACTGCCACGTATATTCTCAGAAAAAAAATTATAGAACTACATTAATTTCATAATGTGAAATGTAAAATCAAACCTTTATGATATACCACTCATTTCTCTACTAGACAAGTACAGTTTTATAAAGAAAGTGTACAAATGTTAACTATGTAGAGTTACGAAATCTGGTGGCCCCTCCCTCCGCGTGGATGGGCTCCTGTTGCCATTGGTATATCATAGTAATTAATATAATTTCAGCGGGGCGAATTGTTCGATCCTCTCTAAAAGATCTATTCAATGAATTTGTCCTACTATACGTTCACATTGGTCTCTTATAGACTGAGTCCTGAAAAGGGCCGCTAAACACCAAACAAATAATAATAAAGAACTACCAAAATAATAATGCTTTGAGAAAATGTTCTCAAATTGTTGTATTAATCTTAAAAGAAAAACTGACAACGCAATGCAGGTGTGGTAAAAACTTGTACACCTGTTGTATTCAATCTAATAAGTTCTACATTATTGCAAGTGTATAGTGAAAAAAAATCAATCGATCAGATGTGTAGCAATCAATACGATAGAGTTAATTGAGCTGACCATATGAGTGAGTGTAAATCGTTTGTTATTGCTGTTTATTTAAGTTTAGTGTCTCTTTTCAGCATTGAGGCTATATGATACGTGGTCCTGTCAAAGTGTCATGATAAAAAAAAATCGAGGCAAGTAGTACTGACTATAATCAAAAAAATCATTTCAAGCGGTCCAGTCATTTTCTTGTGATGCTAACACAAACAAATCACCTTAATTTTTATTTACAGATTCTTTTCTGTTTTACAATAATAATAATAATAATAATAATAATAATAATAATAATAATAATAATAATAATAATAATAATAATAATAATAATAATAATAATAATAATAATGTAAAGAAAGTTGTAATATTTCAAGTTGCAACGGGACTTTTATTATGAAGATTTTGGTTTCGTTTCTTGTGGTATCTTCTACGAAAGACATAGAAAGAGAGAGTTGAAAAAAAAATCTGATATACTACAACTCGAGAAGAAACCTGCAACTTTCTCGATCGACCTTTGAAGACCCATTAAAATAAGATTGTCCATGTATTTCAAATGCGTTAAAACATTTCTCATTGCAAATGTAAGGGGCACATGTAAAAATTCATCGTCGTACGTGACAAACATGCTGTTCATTGTCTGTTGATATCTTAGGTTTTTTTTTTTTTTTAAAGTTTTAACTTCCTTTCTCTATGTAAGTACTTTTCCTTCTTGCTTTATGGTTTCGTACATGGAGGAAAAGTTGCCAAATAGCTCTCTACAGATGCCATTAAACACATTAGCAACAACTAAACGTACTGTTTACAGCATCGAAAGTGTTGGTATCATGTTCATTTTAATGATTTATTTATTTTTTTATGGACTTTCTTGTGACTGTTTCTCTAGACTATCATAATCTTATTAGGCAAAAACTCATCTCTATCCAATCAATGCAGCATTCGAGGATTCACTTACTTTAACCTACGTGTTCATATGGACATTTCTGCTTTTAGGTCTAAAACGAATCTCTCTTTCTCTGTGCCAAAGAAGTGATGTCTGTCTAGAATGAATATCAGTATATTTGAAATTCAGTTGTGCCATGTAACCTTCCGTAACCTTCATGCAACACTAAACATCATAATCAGTAAGGCACACGTTTTACGTTGACCAGGAAAAAAACAAAGTTATTATATTTTTGTGACACAATCAAATATTGCGGTTCTCACTCTCAAAAAACACTAAAATAAATTAAAAAGATTATGGTTTACTTCGGTAACAACAATATGGATATTTTAGACTTACATGTTATGCAGGGGCGGATCCAGGAGGGGCGATCGGGGCGATCCTTCCCAGAAGAGGAGACTTTCTTATTTTACATATATAAATAAAACCCATCCCAAAGTTTGGAGCCCTTAAAAGTAGCAGTATGACAACCTACCGCCTCTCCCAAGAAGTCGGTCCTGGATCCGCCCCTGATGTTATGTTATGCATAAATATGGACAGCCTTGTAGGACGACTATGCCAATCCGTCCGTCCGTATGTCAACAGGTATCCTTACTCTACCAGCTAATCTGGTGGCTAGCAAGTGAACCTTTTGTTCCATTCCCACTGGGAGAGCCTTTGGAATTTTAACTGTCATCGATGTTCGTGTGTTCGTGTCTCTGTTCTTAAAGATGAATGGGTAGAAAAAGTAAAATAAAGTAAATATAGTCAGAGGCGGATCTAGAAGTAAAAACTGGAGGGCGTCAGCCAGAACCGAGACTATGATAAATGTACCATGAGTTTATCATAAACTTTGAAAAATATAGGGCCATATAATACCTTAAATTACATTAATTACTCAATAAGCCTAGCCCCCCTCGCCCAGGCTAGATCCGCCACTGAATATAGTATAGTGATAATTAAGACATTCAAACTACTGAGGAACGTTCAGTAAATCAGTGAATGAAAAAAAAAGGAGGTAAAATGGTAACAGATAATGAGAAGTGTTTCTTTGGTATGGATTCAGTCTTAAAAAAAAATAAATAAATAAAATAACTTCCATCCTTCACTTACCCGTTTAATGCAACCGGAAGTGGCATCTACTATTTCTGGTTTCAATATTGATCATCATACAGTAAAAGAGGTAATAAACAGGAAGAAATTTCTTTTATATGTGGATACAACATCGCAAGAATAAGTTATATCTCAGCTTTTATTGTTTTCTTCTATTGAAGCCAAGGGGGCATTACAACCAGGGGCGGATCCAGCGGGGGCGATTGTTTCCCCCAGAAGGGAAAACTTTCTTATTTTATATATAAATAAAACTCATCCCAGAGTTTGGAGCTCTTAAAAGTAGCTCCAAGTAGCAGTATTACAACCCACCGCCCCACCAGAAGTCCGTCCTGGATCCGCCCCTGGTTCTGACTCGTGGTAGAGCACTTACCTCTGGTGCATGGGGTACTTTGTTCACTCCGCAGGCAAGTAAGTTTGTGGTGGACAACATCGTGTCCGTGGGTTTCTTCGAGGTACTCCAGTTTCCTCCCATATAATCATTCCACCAATTCTTCCATCATCATTCATTTGCTAAGAACATAATCGTGGGACGTTAAACTTAAAGATTTCATTTCGTTTTCATTTCTCTATGGAAACCAGCAGATGAAAGTAAAGAAAGAAAGAAAGAAACAGTTGAGGTGCTTATTTTAAAAAACAAACATTTTCACTTTTTTTTTTTTTTTTTTAGTTTCACCTTTAACTCTAGATTGCTATCATGCATAAAGTTTAAGTGCAGCAATGTTTTTGCTTACCCCCTCCCCACAATCATATACTTTCCGCCGCCAGAGTGATTCTACAGGTTAGTTGGCCTTGTGAACGATGTGTATGTTCAAATGCGGAATATGTTCAAATGCTAGAGTTTCGTGCGTGTAGAATTTAAGTACCAGTAATAATAGATAGTAGTAAGAAAAGCACGGTAATAGTCTAGGGTTAACGGGTTCCCAATGTTTTGGATGAAATATTTCACAATTGTTAATTTTATAGTAGAAGTGAATGAACAAAGTGGCTATATTCCTTATTTATAGGGACGACTAACTTTATATTGTGATCTCTACTAAAAACATTTTCATTTACATAACGTCTATTGCGTAATTCGACAAGAGTTCATTCTATATATTCCGAAATCGTCAAAGGTCAATTTCGGAAATCAATGGAGATGGAGATATTTCCGTTCGCAAATAAGTTCCTTAGTTAATATTACTTGTAATCACGGAAAAGAGCAAACCAAATAACACCCTGTATACTTAAAACGGTGATCACTGTGGTAACGAGCAGGGAATGACATTACTATTCCAATCTGTATGAATACTCATATCTCTGAAATTTATTTTAGGTTTTTCATTTCATCTCATTTTATCATTTCATTATTAAAACCAGTTGAGAATGCTCCAAGAGCACTGCCAGAGCAAATTTTAAAAGAATGGAGATATGGAGTGGGAAGGATAACTGTAAAAGTAAATATTTTTATCCGCACCCTCTTCTCTTTCTCGCAAAAATTAGCAAAATATCATCTCTCTATGACTTACAGTTTTCGAGATATGGCTGCTTAAATATCTAGAAATTCGAACTTTTTTAAAGCCAATATCTGGGGAACGGTAGCCAGTTGGTCAGTAGACAGTTAATCAGTGGCCACCGGTTACTATTTGGTACCAAAATGTTCACCATCCTCTGAGGTATTGATCAACACCAACGTGATCTCTGTGTGACTTACGGTTCCCGAGATTTGACTTCTGAAATCTTCCGAAATTGGAACTATCTTTTGGCCAAGATAATGGAAACGGTAAGTCATAGAGAGATGATATTGGTGTTAATCAATCCCTAATGAAATGTTAAACATTTTCGTACCGAAATTAATTGATGGTCACTATACAACTGGCCACTGGCCAAACCAATGGCCAGTTGGACAGTGGCCACCAGTTATTATTTGGTACAAAATATTTACCATCCTCTTACGTATTGACCAACATAATTTCTCTACAACTTACGATTCCCGAGCTATGGCTCGTTAAATATTTAGAAATTGGCCATTTTTGGCTAATATCAGGGAACGGTAAGTCATAGGGTGATGATATTGGTGTTAATCAATCCCTAATAGAATGTTAAACATTTTCGTACCGATATTAATTGATGGCCACTATACAACTGTCTACTGGCCAAACCAGTGGCCAGTTGGGCAGTGGCCTCTGGTTACTATTTATTACAAACATATTTACCATCCTTTTAGATATTGATCAACACCAATAAAACTTGACTCGACCCGAAACTCGAAGCGAATTCGAGTCGATTTTCGAGTCGAGTCAAAGGTAATATTCTCGAGTCGAGTTCCGAACCGAGCCACTATTTTAAAATCGAGTTCCGAGTCGAGTCGAGTTTTGTAAATGGTTCGCTCGTTTAGCTCGTTTTGAAATCATTGCCTGATTAGAATCGAAAGCGAAAGCTATGAGAAATGTAAGCAGTAATGTGGAATATTTTTAGTGTTGCTCACAAAATGGGTCACTGTTCGCATCTCGTCTAGTCTCGATTAAAAAGATGGCAATGAATTTTTATAACGAGACAGCCTAAAATGTCGTGAGCACCAACATAATTATATACTGTAGTTCTTATTATCAAGGCTGAGACCTGCACGTCGAAGTTTTGAGCCCAAGCAGAAGTCTGGTTCAACTGAGCGAACAGCTCGAGCCGGCTCGGTTGAGATGAGGCACCGACTTGGCTCAGGTAAGCCATCGGTTCGAGCCGGCTCAGTTGGGGTGAGCCATCAGCTTGGTTCATTCGACTCGAACGGGCTCGGTTGGGTGAGCTGTTGGCTAGCTCAATAGTGAATGAACTGTGAGCCGAGCTGCTCTTGCCGTCGCAAATCCTAAAACTGGGCCGAGCAGTTTTGAACATGTTTGGCCGGCGCCCTCTAACTTTTAACAATTTTTGGCTCGAGCCGGATACTTGCTCCTCCGGAACTCAAACCCAGTACATCATGAACGATTCCTAGACTCCAAGACTTCACGACTACTGAGGTCAGCAGTCAACTAGTTTTTAGTATTCAGATACAAACCGCCTAACTTTCATATTTATACACGGTATTGTTATAATAATAATAATAATAATAATAATAATAATAATAATAATAATAATAATAATAATAATAATAATAATAATAATAATAATAATAGGTTGTAGGTTGTAGTATTGTAGTATCACTGATAATAATTATATTGTCTATGTAGGATACTTGAAGAAAACACTTGAAACTACACAGAATTTAGCTCGATTTGCCTCGACTCGACTCGAAACTCGAGTCAAATTCGAGTAGAGCTGAAGAAAATTTTTCGAGCCGAGTTCTCGAGTCGAGCTCAAGGATGTCTGTTTCGAGTCGAGTCGAGTTTTGATAAAAACTAGCTCGAACTCGCTCGTGCCCATCCCTAGGTAAGAGCGACGCGAAAAATTTTATCACTTTCTCTGATAATTTTTGATGCTCTATCGAATGCAGGGCTCAAAATTGAAAAAATCGCAAATAACAGACAGACGGACACACCGACAGACAGACACACAGACAGAGAATCCAGTAACGAACTTTTTAAGTTTGTTGAAAAATCACAATTCATTTGCATTTCATTTTTCTGTAATTTCTGTAAATCTTATGTAAAATAAGTTCTGACTGACTGATTGAGCAACGCCCAGGCCAAACTGCTAAGCTAGAAACTTGAATTCAGACAGTACCAGTGGCGTGTCCACAGGGTCTACCGGCAAGGGCGTCGATTTCTCTGTAAATCTAGGGGGGGGGGGCATTCAGATGAAGAAGGCATATATGAGCATTTTAAGACAAATCGCATTTAAATTATGACAAATATTCTATATTCTTAAATAAAATAAGGGGACGCACATCAGCTTTGGAGGGAGCGGACTCTCTCGGCCCCCCAGGATCGGCCCCCTTGTCTACCGGATCCGAACAGCTCCAAAAACTTCGTAGCTTGACATATATTTGTACACTTCCTTAATAAAACTATATTTCTTTTGCAGAGAAATACTTCATATAGACTAAAGATTTCACCTTACTTACCATCTGTACTAATTCTTTTCTGATAGAAACAATCTAATTAAAAAAAAAATCATTTTCACGAGAATATAGGAGACAGTACTTTAAAAATTACCTATCGTTTTTTTTCGGGCTGTATAAAACACCCATTCGATATTACATAAACTAGTGTCTTGTATTATTGAACCCTTCCAACAAAAAATTCTGGGTGCCCGCCTGGACAGTACATAGGTTTTGGGGATGCAACAGTGGCGTGTTTAGGGTGGCTTCCGGGCTTAAGCCCCCCCCCCCCGAAATCTTATTTACTTTAGTAAAGTAAATGAAATATTGCAGAATTTAGACATTTCCAGTCAAAGCCTCCCCGAAAGTTAGCAAAGCCCCCACCCGAAACAAAATCGTAAATACACCGCTGGGATGTAAGATACCACTAAGGAAGGATTATTTTGGAAAATCGACATAGAAGGGGAAGTGGGATAGGGGGGTAGCAATTATTGTAAGATACTGTTATCTCGGAATCCTTTAAGATCAACGAAACAAGACAAGACGAAAAGAACTTTTTCGAGAATCGATTCGAGACGGGACTTCTATAAAAAAAAATAGACGAGACGATCAAAACTTATTTCTTGTCTCGTGCAACACTACCTAGAAGAGAAGTAAGAGGAGTTGGGGTGGTTGACTAAGATGTCCGAATTCATTAATACGAGATATTCGAATTTCGTGTGAGATTTCGACTTTAGTTGAAATCCACATGAAAGGTACAGGAGGAGGAACGCAGAATTAGGGATGCGTACGAGACAAGATTTGTGGCTGTCTTGTCTCGAAAATGTTCTGTAAAAGTGATGTCTCGACTCGAAAAATGTATATTTCTCTATTGGAAGAGACGTGTCTCGACTCGTATTTTGTCAGGAAAATCTTGTCTCGACTCGTCTCGTGCGCAGAATATTACCCGTAGAAATGCATAGAAGCATTTACTAATGGGCAATAATCTTACTTCATGGTACTTAGAGAAGTCTGAGATTACATCATAATGATTCACCTAAAACCAAGAACAAGAAAGCTTACAAATTGTATAACATTACAAATATTATCGTTTCTAGATAAAATAGAAAAAGAGAGAAAACAGAAGAAAGAAATTAAAAAAATATTTGTCTTCAGCATTACTGTGTAGGCGTTTCTGTTTCTTTTTTCTTCTTTGTTTGAGTCAAGGAAATTTATTCATCCAGAAAAAATTCTTCTGTTTTTGTGCTGGGAACTTTATTTTCAATCAACTAACTTGAATGCTTTTTATTTATTTATCTGCATGCACAGTAACAAATCTAATGTTGCCCATTGACGTTTCCCACGATTTTTTTTTTTTAAATTCCTAGAAGTTAAATTGGATTAAGTTTAGCGTTCTGTTCAGCAGCGAGGCAATATGAGACATGAATCTACAGCTTAACATGGGATCCAAACCATATAAACTCCTGTCAGGGATCGAATACGAGTCTCTTACACCAAATGCGCGCACGCTATTCATATAGCCATGAGGGAGCTCTTCCATGAAAAAGAACACATAAACATTTCATATTATTATTATTATTATTATTATTATTATTATTATTATTATTATTATTATTATTATTATTATTATTATTTTGTAATTACTTAATCTAGGATTAAAAATACAGCGATTATAATTTCCCGATTGCTAAAAGCTGTTAGAAAACCAATTGAAAATGATCTAAGACCATTGCCAGAACGAACTTTAAAAGAATCAATTTTTCTTATTAACGTCTACAGGCTTTATACCAGTTGTTCTATGTACTTTAATATTATGCTCATTAAACAATTCTTGTAACATTTCTATCCATTTATCATTTCCTTCAGTACTAAATTTTTCCCACATGTCTTGTTTAAAGAGTTATATTAAAACCACTGACGTCTCTGGCATGTAAAATTTGGGGGGGGGGGGGCATCGAAGAAAGTGATTAAAATGGTGCTACCTAGCCCAACCTATTTATTATCTTCGATTCCACTTGTTACCTTTCTGCTTACCTTCACGGATCCCCTAAAGTATATCTATCAAGAACTCTGATATATAGTAGGGGAGCTTAAGGCAAAAAAATGGCCAAACCCTGCACTTTGTGTTAAAAAGGTGCTACTCGGATATGTTGTTCCCCTGATCCAACTAAGCAGGAATCGAAGTGGCCCCACTCCGACAGGTGGCCAGAATCCAATATGGCGGCTATCAAAGATGGCCGCCTCTGCGAATTCATAGTGTTGGTTTTAGAGGCCTATATCTCTTTAACTAATAGTCCAATCTTCACGATTCAAAAACTAAGCGACGTAGAAGACAATAGGGTCTAATAAATTAGCAAAAGTTTATACCTAACACTGAAATTAACACCTACAGAAATTATTTAATTTGGAACTTTACATTTCTTATGATGGAGTTTATTCATATTTTTTAAAATAACGAGTAAACGGCTGGGACTATCGAAAAAGATGTCGTATAACTTTCTAAAGAGTGTTAAATTATCTTTCGTTTGGTGTATAGTTCATTCAGATTGGTTAATAAACAACAAAGTTATGACAATTTAAAGATTTACATTGAGTCGATTGATTTTTCCCAAATTTCAAACGAGAGTTCATTTACCGTAATAAAACATCAGTGGTGGATGCTTCATTGTACGAAACGAATCATTCTCTTGTTATGTGTTCTTCATAAGTCCCATTTTCACGAGAGCACAAGACACCCTGACCAAGCCCGGTTATATGAATCCAATATAACGCGCCCATTAATTATCATCCATAGATAAGTCTTTTTTGAAATATTGATTGAAGTATCTAGATTTATAAACAAGTACGACAACGTAATAACAAACTTTTTTTCTCCCTCATCCTTCTGACCCACAGAGTAAGTATGGGAAGGAATGAACTCCAAATCATGTTTCGAAATACATCAAAAGAATCAGATAGAACTGAGGGTTTAAAAAACTTGGAGTAATAACAACTGCACTATTCTCGAAGTATTTTTATTGAAAGTAACAATGGCGTAACTCCCGTGTAATATTTCGGCGGGAATAGTTCGGAATCACCCAAAAAGGCAAATTTTGAGGCGCCTACGCAATTCTTGTGTTACCAAGAAGTCGTCGATTCAAAATGAGCGATCTTCTTATATTGTACAAAACACGGTTAATGACGATTATGAAGAAGCCTGAATCAGAAGAAATAGAAGTTCATAGTACAATATTTCGTGAAAGGATTCTTCGTCACAGGCCAGAGCTAACAGCTCGTCTGTGTGGCAGAGAATATGTTTTACCTTCAGAAGGATCTGACATAATAAGTGAGCTGGAGAAAGACATTGATGAAGATGCTATGGCACTAAGTCGTGTTGTTAAGATGCTTCGAAAGAATATGGCAAACCACAAGAGTCATTATGCAGGAAAATTTGAGAATCACTGCCATGAAGATTCTGTTCCTCCTTCACTAATAGCTGCAGTTAATATGTTACTTATGATTCATCTGTCACCCCTGATAGCAACGCAAGTCAAGCAACTTTAAGTTTATCGCCTGATAGCAAGCCAACTTATATTTTATAACTTCTATCAGAAAGCAGGCGATATTGAAACAGAAGCAGCAGGGCATAAAGCAATCGCGAGCCATCTCTTCCTTTCTATGTTGGGTTGAGCGTGTATGCTAAAACTCGTAAAAAATCTCTCATAAATGAACTGCATTCACAAGGCAATTCGTCTACACGTGTGCAGGAAATATCTTCAAGTCTTTCTCAGTGCTTGATAAATCAAAGTGACGAAATGGGTTTGTCCTTCCAATCTTCGTTGAGGTATTTTAACCGTTGCAGCATTAGATAATATTGACTACAATCCTTCTAGTACATCAAAGGATTCTTTTCATGGTACGAGCATTTCTAGCATCCTTCTAAAGATAACCCTGGCATTCGACGTGACCACGTCTCACTGGATAAGTGAATATAAAAATGAGAACTGCTCCTGCTCTCCCCGATAATTATGCTCTAGTACCTCCTGCTTATATCACTAATAAGGAACCAGTTTTACCTTAACAGAACCCGCAGTTTGTAGAGAAAGTTCTTCCACGAAGTGGATTTTTTGCAGAAAAAGAAACTAGGAGTGTTGGCTTGAAGCATGCTTAAAAAATGACACTACTTGCACTTGGTCTGTACACCATTTCTCGAAAACTGAAAACTCTGCCAATTCCAAGTATATACTGCCTGCTTCCGTTCTTTAAGAAAGACTCTTGAATCTGTTGCTATGATACGGCACGAAATGAGTGTTGTACGAGAACTTACAGACAAACTCAACAAAGGACAAGTTCCGGTTCTTGTAATGGATCAATCATTATTTGCCTTGGGGAAACGAATTCAATGGAATTGGCCAGAGTTATATGGCGAAGATCATCAAATTCTGATGCTGGGAGGGTTACACACCGAACAAGCCTTCCTGCGTCTTATAGGCAATTGGTTAGATGGAAGTGGTTTGGTAGAAATTTTATGCAAGGGAGATGTAGCAACACTAGGGACCGCTGACAGTTTATTGAAAGTAACTCACATTGCAAACGCTCGTTTTGCTCATTAGATTACTCTGACAGTTTTACATATTTTCTGCGTGATGTATATCAGAATTCTTCATCAGGGCAATCTTTCAATGCACTGAAAAGGAATCTTCGTGTCCAACGTTTAAGTTTTGGATAATATATTACCGTCTCGTGATTTTACTCTTAATTTACATCAGAGCCACGTCAAGGAAATTTTAAGCTCTACGTAAATGCAAGAAAGATTTAAATCGTCTGTTGAAAAGATGAAAGAAGTTTTCGTCGAATTGGGGAATCCGTTTGAAGAAAATAGTGGACTTGTTAATGCTGCTTCCAGAATCATCTATAGCGGTGATATAATTGAATCCCTATATTCAGCAGAAGAAAAAGGGTCTAATAGTACAAGGAATTTGTGCAAGAAAGATTAGTAGAATAAAACAAACAGAAATGAAATAAAATTACTTAAGATGGACGTTGAACTATTCTCTCGCTTACTACGCGTCAGTCAAACAAGACGACTTGACTTGGATGAATTCTTAAAGCACGAGAGTCAACCAATTCCACCGTCTCTCTGCCATAATTCACAATCCTCAAAAAAGTCCGACTTAGTTATGCTTCTAGAGAGTGAAGCCAGCATCAAAGAAGATAATTTCCTAATTCTTGTGATGTTTTATTATTTGATGCAGCAGTTTTTGGTTCACATTTTGCAACCAGCATCAGTAGAAACATTTTGTGATTATTTCCAGTGTAATTTCTTCAAATATGTTCAAAGAGAAGCAGACACATTCCGTGCAAAGCGAGGGGATCTGATATGGGATAGATACTCTTCAAAGAGCATAAAATCTTTCACAAGAGAAAGCAGGAGCGTAGGAATAAGGAAAAAGTAACACCAACTACACCAACCAATTTCTAGGAAGTGGAACGATTTCCTTCGTAATGACGAAAATAAAGAAGAACTGTTCCTTTTTCTTGGAAAGTCTATGTGTGAAAAGGAAGGAAGTAACTTTGAGGTAGCAACGGCAATGGATATCACAGAAACTTCAAGAAATCTTCCAACATTTTCAAACAAATCATCAGGAAATCATTTAGAAGAAGCTGATAGTAGGATCATGTCACATTGCTTTGAAGAAACATTAAATGGACACAAGAAGATAGTTATCAGCACAGTAGACACAGATGTTGTAATACTTGCTGAATCGTTTTTCTACGACTTTGAGCGACACGATTTAGAAGAATTATGGATATCTTTCGGCACCAAGAAACATCATTGATTTTTCCCAGTTCATCATATTTCAAAAGCATTAGGAATAGAAAAATCAACTATGAGGCCTCCACGCGTTTACAGGATGTGATACAGTGTCATACTTTCTCGGACATGGAAAATTATAAGCATGGAAAACACGGCTTTTGTATCCAGAGGTGACCACAGCTTTCCTAACTATTTCACACCCTGTAATCAACATAGGCAAAAATTGTTTTAATTCACTGCAACGATATGTTCTCCTATTATATTCAAACACAAGTGAAAAATTTAAAGTTAATGAAGCCCGGCGAGAATTCTTTTTGGAAAAGGGCAGACTTCTTACTGCACTTTCTCCAACTTGTGATGCCTTGCTTCTTCATACCAAGCGTGCAGCATACCAAGCTGGACAAATCTGGGGCCAGGCAATAAAGAAGATAGCACATATTCCTTCACCAGTAAACTGGGGATGGACTGACAATGGAAGTGAACTTTCTCCAACATGGACTTCCTTTCCAGTTGTATACGAAGCATGTAGGAAACTCTTTTTGAAATGTGCCTGCAAGACATGTACCACAAGATGTCGTTGTAGAAGTGCTTTTTGTTCTGTGTGTAGGGGAACATGTGGAAAGGTGATGAAAACTGAAAACGAAGATCTAGACCAATAAAACTTTCATGTAAGTAGCACTCATTATTTTTGAAAATTCAGTTGATCCACAGTAAACTTACACTTAAACTGCGGTTCTCTTTCAATTCAGATGAAACCAGTGGCGGATCGAGGGGAGCGATTGCCCCCCCCAAAAAAGATTGAAGTTTCTTTTTTTAAAATTTTATATATAAATAAAACCCGTCACAGAGTTTAGAGCTCTTAAAACTAGCTCCAAGTAGCAGTACTACAACCCACCGCCCCCCCAGAAGTCCGTCCTGGATGCGCCCCTGGATGAAACTTTTCTATCGTGACGCTACGCACGTAATTAATCAAGATATTCTTAAACTTGATTCATGTGTAAAGGTGAATAGTAATAGAATATGTGATTGTCCATATTCGTTTACAAATCTAGATACTCGAGTCAATATTTCGAAATAAACTAATTTATATGAATCATAATTAATGGCCGCCATATTGGATTCATAACCGGGCTTGGTCAAGCTACTTTGTGCTTCTGGTGAAAGTGGGACTTATGAAGAACACATAACAAGAGAATGATTCGTTTCGTACAATGAAGCATCCACCACTGATGTTTTATTACGGTAGATGAACTCTCGTTTGAAATTTGGGAAAAATCAATCGACTCAATATAAATCTTTAAATTGTCATAACTTTGTTGTTTATTAACCAATCTGAATGAACTATACACCAAACGAAAGATAATTTAACACTCTTTAAAAAATTATACGACATCTTTTTCGATAGTCCCAGCCGTTTACTCGTTATTTTAAAAAATATGAATAAACTCCATCATAAGAAATGTAAAGTTCCAAATTAAATAATTTCTGTAGGTGTTAATTTCAGTGTTAGGTATAAACTTTTGCTAATTTATTAGACCCTATTGTCTTCTACGTCGCTTAGTTTTCGAATCGTGAAGATTGGACTATTAGTTAAAGAGATATAGGCCTCTAAAACCAACACTATGAATTCGCAGAGGCGGCCATCTTTGATAGCCGCCATATTGGATTCTGGCCACCTGTCGGAGTGGGGCCACTTCGATTCCTGCTTAGTTGGATCAGGGGAACAACATATCCGAGTGGCACCTTTTTAACACAAAGTGCAGGATACTTCCCGTAAGCTCCCCTACTAATAATCGTTCCACAGCCTGAATAATATATTCCAAATAAATATGATTATTATTTATTTATTTATTTATTTGTTATTCTGTCGTTAGTAAATAAATTAAATTAGAATGAAATATTTAATATTTTGTACTTCAAAATATTGGGGGGACGCGACCCCCTCGCCCCCCTTCCCCGTCAGAGACGCCTATGATTAAAACGTTCTACGAAGACATGCTCAAAATGGAGGGCTCAAAATTTAAAAAAAAATCGTAAAATATCGTCTCTCTATGACTTATGGTTCCCGAGATATGACTCCTTAAATCTCCCGTAATCTGAACTTTTTTGGTCAATATCTCACTGTCAGGAACACTAAGGGTGACGCGAAAAATTCCATCACTTCTTTCAGGTAGCTTTTGATGTTCTATGGAATGGAGAGCTCAAAATTGAAAAAATCCCTAATAACAAACACAAACACACACACACACACACACACACACACACACACAGAGCCAGACATACAGAATTCAGTAACGAACTTTTTAATTTCGTTGAATAGCGATTACATTTGCTGAAACTCAAGGCGAGAAACTGTGAATTAGTTTTATATCGTATTTTAGTTACGTGCTGAAATTAATTAACTATCCTCTGCAAATATTTCCACAGACTAACCACCAGCCATTTTGTGTTGCGTTGCGGTAGTCAAATTTGTAAAAAGCTGATACGAAATAAAGTCAGTGATCGACGACGTGTAATAAACACAACCGACACATTCTATTGGGAGAGGGGTGGGAAATCAGTGGGGGTTTGGTCCCCATTTGTCCTCCTCGACTACATCTCTGCAGGAGCGGATTAAGGCTTTTGGGGCCCTGGAGCCGACTATTTCAAGGGACTCTATGTTATGAATAATTCAAGCGCATAAATTGTTTTTGCTGCCTTCCACAGCCTCATAGGCTTATCGAAATACCGAGAACTATGCTGTAATATTTTATTGTGCTCCAAGTTAACAATAATTAGCTTAATTACATTCATTATTAACAGTTAAATGTTCATATTCTGGAGTGTAACACACAAATGCCAAATACAAGGCAAATGGTCATCAGTCCCTGTAGAAACACTGATAGAGTAAAGGAGATTTGGAAAACCTCCTAGATTTGCTCTAAGTAATGACAGAGATATTTCAAAAGAATTGTCACCATAAGCTAATAGTTTGGTTTGTAATAGAGGTTCAAAATAGCTCACTCCCTCACACAATAAGTAGGCCCTATTGTGAAGACACTGGTGGAAGAAGACTTAACTTCTAGCGATAACGCTAGCGTAGCGAGCGGGGGAAAAAATAGCATGGGTCTGAAGCCCATAATATAATAAGTTGATTGTTATATTTTAGTATTAAAGAGAGGAATTTTTGAGGGCCCACTGAGCCTGGACTACATTGACTCCGCACGTAATCCGCTCCTGCATCTGTTAGAATATACATAGATTACATTACATAGATCAAACTTTACAGCATTTTGCCGTGACTTTAACTTGCACGCATGATTTTGTTTAATCGAGTAATGTCTCGCAGATGTGGCAATAATTACCAAAATTCGGATGAAAATGAAGTTTCATTCTTCGTTTACAAATAGTGCGACATCAAACTGATTTCATCCCTGATGACATAAAGAATGCTCTCTTGTGAACACAACAAAACATTTGAGCGGGGCGACAAGAGGGGCAGTTGACCCACACTTTTATGAAGCGACCCCTTTTGAAAATATAAAGTTTTTGTATATTACTGGTTCATAGAAAAAAATGATTCCACATAATATTTGCCGTTGGGTGAGTTCGTATATTTTTTTATTTGTCTTCCCATGGAGTTAAGAAAGCTAAAGGAATTGGTTTTAATTGCAATTAATATTGCAATTGCGCATTTCTTTAAATGTTCTAGCATATGCTTGTCTTTCATTTTCTAAGAGTAATAACATGTGTGGAATTTAAAATATAAGTTGTTCATTAATCTCTAGTGTCAATCTAACTTCTACAAAACAAGCCTCATTGTTCATTACTATGATTAATATTATCCTTTCCATTTATTTGTTTTGCGCATTTGTAATTGAATGATCTGATCACACAATTTTCCAGACAGATTTTTAAGATGTTCATGAGCAAGGAATCAGATCTCCTCTTACGTTTTCATCGCTTAAGAGCACAAAAGGCTACTACCTACTTGCGTTGCTCTTGTCAATTTTCTCAATATGAAATACGAAATATGGTATTTTAACTGAGAAAGATAGTATCCTATTAGTTATACAACCTTTCGTCAAACAAAGTATTATAAACAATCAGGAAAACTAACATTGATATATTAAAAAAAAAAAATACAAATATTCAGATCATGCCTTGACTCCCCCCCCCCCACACACACACACACTTTTAACGTCCAAACGCAGCCACTGCCCGTGAGTCTACTTAGATAAAGGAAAACTGGTTGTGTGCGGAAATACTCTCAGACTACCCCATTGAGCAGTGATGCTAGGTCCTTAAGTTAAAATTTCCCTCAGGAATGCTTACAAATTCCCTTTTTAAAATAAAATTTCCCTAATTTTATTTTTTATACATATACATGTAATTTTTTAAAGAGAGCATTATTGCATACCTATGGATTATTACAACATGCTCATATCTCCACAACATACATTTGTGCTTTTGATCTTCCTTTATTACTTCAATGTTATCTTGTGTAATGACATCCTCAAGCCAGGTCGTGGAAGGCTTGTGAAAAAAAAAATCACTTTATGTGTGGGATTCTGAAAAGAATACCACTATCTTTCATCATATTGCCGCATGCTTAGAGCCTTTTTATTTCAACTGTGCCCTTTCTGGCGCTGCTGTCGATGTGTTTTCCCTTACCTTTCTCGAAAGAGGAGGGATAAGTTGTTGCGGCCGATATCTTTCAATTGTTAGATGCGGAACCGTTGTTACAATGAATTATTTCACGGACTTCCCTGTGCTCTGTCTTTTTAGCCATTCTAACTAGCTTACAAGACGAAAAGATTGAATGACAAACTTGGCAACACAGCAAAGATCATTCACTTATTTTCCGTAAGCATAGGAAGGATTTCCACCGTCAGAAAGTGGTGAGTTTGCATATTTTTCCGAGGGCACAGATCAGATAGACATATTCTAGTAACATAACATTTGTTGAAAAGCTAAATTCCCCTACAATTTATCTCATATTCGTAAAATTTCCCATTTTCCCTCCTTAAAAAATCTTTGCTAAATCTCCCTACGCCGCGGAAAATTTCCCTCAAACTAGCATTACTGCACTGCCTGCTATTGAGTCGTACTCTGAAAGTTTCCAAATACTGTTAGCAGATGTCAGATGCTATCATACACGATTCCGCAATTGTAACTGCCATCTACTGACCGACATAGCAAACCTCAAAGACAGGCTTTTCTTTTCCCAGGATTCCATGTACAGATAATAAGTGAAGTCGAAGTGCGTGTTTATAAGTTGTGGAGTGGATTATGTCACGTGGATTAATTTTACGTAGTTTATTGCTGGTTATATGTTAATTGTGGTTTTAAACTAATACGTGCATATGAGAAAATAATATAAAGTTGCCATAAACATATTGATTTTGTAAAGTTACAGCTTCGTAACACAGTGCACATAGTAAAGGGGATTTTAAGTGCAAGTATCAATAAACGTGTTGCAAGTCCGAGTAATTCGCAGCAGATTTTATAGTTTCCCATTTTCAAAAAATCTTTCAATAGGTTAATAAGTCCAGAAATGACGTAAATGTACATAAAGCTGCGTACAGGAAGGAGAAATTAAAATGCGAAGTTTGGTATCAGAAATCTGTACTTGCACTTAAGTTCTGTTGGAGAGTGGACTGATAGCACAATGGCAGGTGAAGTTGAGGATATCACAGAGAAAAAGAAACAACATAGAGAACGACATTCAGGTAAGTTAAGAAAATTAGGTACACTTGACAAAGTCCTCTCGTTTGTGTCCTTACGCAGGCTCGAGAAATTACACTATTAATTTTAATAAAGGGTGTCCAAACTTCTCTAACCCTAAACTAACCCTACTCTACTATCCATCTTAAAGCGATTCTACTTATTTATGCACAACTGGATTATGTATTGTAAAGTTTACTCAAAATTTAACTGTTGAGCGCTAAAAATTCTAGAATAGGAAATACAAGGTTGGTATTGATCAAGAAGGGAAAAAAGCCTACTTAGTTTCTCCTCCAAGATACTAGGTTGTGACTGGGTCACTTTGTAGTGATTATTGTTGGAAATACAGTGTGAATGTACAGTGTAAAAAGTAGTGCGTAATAAACGAACCAGCTTGGGCTAGGTGGCCACTAAAAAGCACAAACGGTATCTAATCGAGTCAGGGCCGAGCGGAGCGAGTGTGATGCGTCCGTAGGGAGCAGGCGCGTCAGCGGTGGTGGGTTTACTCATAAACGAGGATAGTGGAAAAACATTATGTCGTAAAATGCGTGGCTTATGTGTTGCACAGCTTTGAGAGAGATACTAAATACCATCCAA
Organism: Thermobia domestica; assembly: GCF_964235325.1. Taxonomy (NCBI): domain Eukaryota; kingdom Metazoa; phylum Arthropoda; class Insecta; order Zygentoma; family Lepismatidae; genus Thermobia; species Thermobia domestica. The sequence goes on along the minus strand of NC_137458.1, from coordinate 299,668,255 downwards.
AAAATTGTACTAAATTAGGTTGGTTGGATGTTCTTTTTTGTAATTCGTTTCTACACTTAGGACAAGCTGTTCGCCTGTTTAGCAGACAATGCCTTTCACACAGTTTCAACAACTGACTCTCCTTATTTTCGTAAAACTCGATAAAACTCAAACAAGATTTGATACACGCACCATTTCCACATTACCAATCCCATAAATCATAACAAGTGTACCTCTCCGCCAAAGAATTCCTTCTACCTCCACATATAGTGCCGCTTACATAACTAACAACAGCAAGTATTTTCTTAACTTCAACTATTTGACTTTCACTCCCTCTTCCTCACAAACCAAAACAAATTCTCCAATTTATCTGGAAAATTTCCTAAAATTGGTCCGGCGATACAGCAGTTAACCTTCAAGGCGACTTAAAACATGGAAGCTGAAATGCTACTGCTGTAAAAAGTAATTACTTTATAATGTAGAGATACTGTTACGTAATTCGTCATAATATAATTGTACGCATCCTCATTAATCTAGGGACTAGTTCGTGCATCTTTAATATGCATGGTCTCGGGTTTGATACCCGGTGGGAAAGCATTGAACGCAGTACCGTGGTTCGGATTCTACCTGAAGCTGTAGATTCACGTCTCGTATATACTTGATATTAAATAGGTACGTTATAATTTAAACAAACATACTGTATACGTTTAAAATAGCGTCCGTAATTTGAAAAATGGAGCAAACTACGAAGTTTTCGTACATTTTGTCCTCCAGAGGTGCAGATGCAGAGAGAAGTCTGACTGATGTGGAAGTCCTGCATCTTCTCTTTACCGTCTCAGATTAGTATCTACTACACAACACAGTCCATGCCCAGAACACCCAGATGCTTTCAGTCAGGCCCGGATTGGCTCTGTCGAGGGCCCTTGGCGCTGATAGCTTCTTGCCTTCTCCCCACTCTCTCCATCCGTTTATCATCATAAATATTATGTCATGGTTAGGGAAATTAATAAAAAAGTCGTACAGGTTTATATTTGGCGTACCGCTAGAAATAGTTGTAGAAAAATTATAGTTCTTTCACTAATTTCCTTCGTATTGTCCCCTGAAACTTTTACATTGGTTGAAATGAAAAAATCTCACTTAACACAGATAAAATTCAAGAGGCCCACCCAGAAGTAATTGTTGAAAAATTAAAATTCTTTCATGATTTGCGTATAAATACGGCTTCCGAATGTGTTGCATAACAACTGCAGTGCAGAAAACAAACTAACCTGTGGTACGTGGCCACTGAAAAAGCACGAATGTTATCGAAGTAATTCAGGCAGGGCGAAGCTGGTGGACCTACGTCCGAAGGGACAAAGGGAACAGGTGCGTCAGCGATGGTGGGTGTGCGTGCAAGCGAAGGTAGTTTGAAGAAGTGGGTTTTGGCAATGATACAACTTTCACTAGATTTGTCATGGTTTCATACTAGAACACCACTTGTAAACATAAAATACAGGTTCTGTACACAGTGCAGAAATATGCTGCTGGTGGAAAATAGCAACTAAGAGAGGCATCTTTCATCTGCACTCACTTATTTTATCCGTCGTAAAGCACTTGTAATGATTTTACACAAGTAACTACACTTTTAAGACTTAAATACAACTGTATTACTTTGTATTTAATTCTGTCGCCTGCAGAAATTTGTTCCTGTTAAACATGTCTTTTCATGCAAAGTATTGAATTTTACCTGTAAATCTTCCTAAATGTGTTGCGCCAAAACTACACCTAGACTTAAAAAGTATTGTTCAGCACGGTTGTTATCTTTATTTAATGCAGTTCATATTACTATTGCAAACAGCAACGAAAGGCAATGCTACCTAGATATAAAAGTGGTATTATTCTATTCAGCTTATTTATGAATTATAGTTACAGAATGTAGATATACTTCGTTAACTGCGGTTTATATTTATTTATTTATTATCGTAAAAATATTTCACAATCAATACAATATTAGCACATTGATAGCCCTTGAAATTAAACTGTGCTTGTTTTAATAATTAATTTTAATTTGTTACTTCGTCTGACTATTGCATCTATCTGCAATTAACATTAGAAGAAGGAGCATTTCGTTGGTTAAACACGACTGTAAACGATTCTTCACAATTTTTAATTTGAGAGGGTAAAAGAAACCTTCTCTCTTAAATTACTTGCGTACTAGACAAAGTTATTATATTATATTTTAATGTTGAATAGAAATTTGGACAGGGCGTGACTGAGAAGAAGAAAGCTCATATAGAGTTTTGAATGTACACGATAACAGTTTGAGCACTTCTTTTCTTGGCTGTCGTATTTCTCTTTGAGTTCACTACATAGTTTGTCATTCTCACGTTCTTTACTCCCCCACATCCTATTCCTGTAAGCGGTTTTCAGTTTCTACAAATATAGAATGGCAGATTAGATACTTTTGTTCTAATTCGTATATAATTCAACATGAACCACTTTGTTTAGATGATACAAAGGTCGTTTTTTTTTTTTTTCTATTGTTGCACTCATTTTTATAATTGTTTGCGACTTGTTTGCAGTTTTTAACCGCATATGTATATGCTTCTTTTTGTGTTAGTTTTTTTTTTTTTTTTCAATGTTAAAAGTAGTAATAATATTAATTATTGCTATTGAGAATGTAGACCATTTGCATTTACGAGAATCTGGCAGGTCACGTTTTTTGCTGTGCTCTTTCGCCTTCCTCGCTTGCTAACTTGAAAATTGGGAACGGTCTACTCTTAATGGAATGTACCTCTATTTATTTGAACAACAAAAGCCTTTACTCGTTCCATATTTTAATCTTCTTCCACCAAACAGAAACTGTTGGTTTATAAATGAGAAAAATAGTCGACTCTTATGGGTAAGGTTGTCCAGTTGTGTTTGTACTTTGATTTTCTTTGCAGCAGAGAGATGAGTGATAGATTCTCTTAATTGTCATAAAGTTCAAGTATGATATTCGTGTTTCGTTATAATTTCTGTGTGATTTGTAGGTCGAAAAGCCGAGAAGAAGAAAGCAAAGAAGCAGCATGTACAGGAGCTCACGGCCAAACAGAAAAACCCTAAAGCTTTTAGTTTTCATTCGGCAGTCAAGGCGGAAAGGCGATTTAGGAGGTAAGGGAGTTTAAATATATAAACGTTAATCCTAACACCGTAACATGGGAATTTCTTTGGCTCTGTAAAAAATGACAATACACATCACATATATAAAATACATATATATATATCAGGTGTTCTAAAAATGGCACCCGATAAATAAAATATTAGTAAGGACAACTAACATTCACCTTCTTGTGTTTCCTGCGAATGGTATTCAAATGATTATATACTTGTATGATGTCGGCAACCAGTCCTGTTGCCTTCGACAGCCAGGCATTAAGACTATCAGCATATTGACCTGAGAACGGGACAGTCAAACCAAGGCGCAGTACAGGAAGGAAACTGTGAACAATGGAACATGATTTCGTACTTCATCCTCACCCGAGCACGTTTGAGGCACACGATCAATGCACTCAGGCCTACCTTACCTCATCCTTTGCCTCAGTTTGGCTGGTCTGTTCTCCAATCAATAAACAGCTGGCGTAAATGAAGAGCTTTAGGTTCAAAAAGATCTTTACATATAATTTAATATAGTACCTATATATATATATATATATAGAAAATACTAACATCAGCAATATATAAACAGTCCGAGACACTATTTTTTACACACGGTTTGTTTCAAACTATATAAGGCATGTGAAAATAGTAGTCTTGGATTGTTTTTATATTGGCATTAGCAAGTTGTAAGTTAATGCGTGTCATCATCATCATCATCATAGGTATTCTGCCATTATTGGCAAATCACTTGCCGTAACTAAGAAGCTTCTATGCTCCACGGTCTTCCGCTAACCTCTTCGTCTTCACGTACGATTTTTTTTTTTTTTTTTTGTTATCGTCCATTAATTGCAGGGTGGGAAAAATCATGTTTTAAAAAAATAATAATTTTTGTTGATTTTTTTTTTGATTTAAATCAAATCTTTCTTGTATAATACAACTCGTGAACTAAAGAAAAAACATTAAGAATTAGTATTAAATGTCAGTTATGCCATTTAAGTGAAAGTATTGGAGTTGAATTTTGAATTAATCCCCAATCGTTAGCCTACTTCAATTCCAAACCCTGTTTCTTGAGCACTAAGGAAAAGAGTGCAATGCTTATCAACATAACACTTTTTTTTTTTCACAAAAGTTACTGATATTAACAGGGGCATATTTTTAAAAAATCGGAACTAGCTTGCGGCACAAAATATATATAAAACACATAAAAAGCCTATCCGGTTTGTCTTAAGCACCAGACTGTCATGTGATCAGGTCAAAAGTTAACGTTGCTTTCTAAATCGAGTCTGGATATTGCAAATCAAGATGTGAGATATTTCAGGCACAACCTCTGCACGGGGCACCCTGGGCAATTTGAAGAAGATGCATACTTCATCATTATTGTTGATTTTAGTCAAACAACTTGACTTTTGACAATGTTTTGTTCATATTTACTTTACATCGTTTTTGAGCTCTTCATTATGTCTTTGCAATAAGCTTTCAATTAACCATCTCCGTATTATAGCTTTTGAAATATGTGGACGACCTCATATTTTAATGGATTTTTCATCAACTTTAATGTTCAAGTTTCGTGAATTTTTTGACTTTGTTCCACCCATTTTAGGACAATTTCTGTTTTGTATGTAGAATCTACATAATCTGTTCTATACATAAGTTACTTTCAGCCATCTCCCGTTTTAGTTTTTTTTTTTTTTTTGACATAAGCGGAAGAATTGTTTTCAGTGATTTTCCATTGACATTAATGTTAATGTTTCGTGTTTTTTTCTGAGCATGTTCCATCCATTTTAAGACAATTTGCTTTTAGAATATAGAATCTACATAGTCTCTTCTACATTTTTAAGTTGAATTTCAGTCATCTCCCCCAAAGTCTGTTTACATCCTTGAAACCCGATTAGCCCTTTCCCCTGAAGTTATAAAATATAAAAGAATTAAGGTTTGGAGAGGGGATCAGACCCCTCTAAATACGCCCCTATTACATGGGAACAAACAAATAGACACGCACATAAATTTTTTTTTTTGTCTTCAATGTCGATGGTGATTTCCCCGTTGGAATAGTTAACGATTTAAAAACCCTATGTTACGAAGAGAAGAAAGTTGGATTCTCCCGTTACCCTTTCAAAACGGGATTTTCCCTAATCATCCCCTGCATGACACTCGTTTTGGTAGCGTGCTGTACATACATTTGAGTCTCATTGTAGTATGATTATTATCTTCCATAATCGAAATAACAGAAAAGAAACGGGATTTTACTTATTTTCATTTTAAATTAATCCATTTCGGAATTTGATTTAAATCAACGATTTTTATTTAAAAAATCAAGAGATTTAAATCAGACTGATTTAAATCAATCCACCCTAATTAATTGTAATCTCCTTCGCGCCCTCCCTCTCTTTCCTGCCACCTTACCTTCTGAAACATTCCTCATGATACAGTTCCTTCTTAGCCAATGTCCCAACCAGTTTCTCTTCCTAATAATATCTAAAAGTGTTCTTTTCTCCCCCACCATTTCTAACACTCTCTCATCCCGTTTTCCGTTCTACCCAGCCAACTTGCTCCATTCTTCTCCATACCCACATTCTGAAAGCTTCCAGTCGTTTCTCATCACTGTAAGTTTGTGTGTTTAGTGATCACTAACATTTTAAGAAGTTGTGAAGAAAGGACTGAATTAAGTAACGTAAAAATATTTGTGAAACCCAAGTTCTTCATTAGTGTCCGGCTGTTGAAGGCAACAGAAGTGATTGTCGAAATCATACCAAAAATATAATAATCTTATTATGATTCCCAGGGCACATAAAACATGAGTGTCTAATTTTTATTCAAGAGTGTTCACGGACATTTTTTTTCGAAATTCGTAAAAGATTAAAGAGTTGCGTTGAAATTCCTCTGCATAATTGTCTCTTACAGAATTAACTGATATTTAGTATTGTCGAAATACTTTCCCAACATCACGTAGCCAGTCATACTTTCATAAGTTGATGATAAAAACTCTACATTACTGTGTAATCATACAGTGAACAGTCAGGTATTTTTATTTTGTGATTCTTAGTTGGAACATAAGAATCCAAAACGGGCATGGGCAGCAGGGTACATACTTATTAGAGAGTAGTAAAACCATTATAGCTGAACACAAATGAAATTAAGCTATAAAGGCTTTCGCTAAATCATTCATCAGATGAGAAGGGAAATTGAATTGATTTCATTTTATTCATCTAAATGTTCTTCTAAATGCCAAGTGAATGATGTGTACTAAATGCGTTTCTTCGAATATTCTTCATCAAGTAGTATTAGGCTTTTATCTCATCTTGATAAGGGAATTCGTCATATTTGTAATTGCTTCAGCTTCCAGTGAAATTATGTGACCAAATAGATATTTAAATTATAAGATATTCTTGTGTACGTTGCTTATGAGTTATAAGGAAGAACGAAGGTAACTTATCAACACATACTGAAAGATTAAAAAGGTGCATTTTTTAAACTCAACACTAATAAGTTATATAGTTTGTTCTAGGAACTTCAAGAAACTAATTTGTTCAAAAAATACTCCTAGACGATCTTTTTTTAACTGCTATTTATATATTGATTAAATTAATTTCTTCGAGGTCCTGGAACAAAATATATAACTTTCACCTATCTTTGTGCCTCAGGCTTTCATCTATTTACTGAATAATTTTGATCCTCGGAAATCTTGATCGCCTCCAATTTCTGACTGTGTTGCCAGAGTCCTAATAGGTAGAATCATAATAAATGTTTCAAAGCCTTATTGTAAACTTTCAACAACAGCAACAAAATAAATAAATAAAAAGATCACTATGTTCTTTTAAACTTAGTTACTGGACAGTTAAAAGTTCCAAACTAGTGATCTAATTAGGTGCTTTTCGGAATACTCTGGTGGGTCTCGTGTTTTATTTTGTAAGACACTGTGCTTAGTTACACGAATGCGCAGTCAGAACTATGATGATCCAGATCTCTGAGAGGATCGAAATTATTTAGTAAATAGATTAAATTCTGAGGTATAAAAGTAGGTCCACTTTTCTTGTGCACCTTTTTATAAGAGAATGATTTAACAAGTACACAAAAATTCGTAGAGACTTTTTTTTCTTTCTTTTCGGTAAGAAATTTATAAAAGGAGCTGAAACGTTTTAGAAAATTATTTGTAATTTTCTAACATTACCTTCTTTTTCAGGAAACAAGATCTAACAACTAAGAAACAGCACATTCCGTTAATTGATCGAACTCCTTTAGAGCCTCCTCCGATTGTTGTCGCTGTGGTTGGGCCTCCGAAAGTTGGCAAAACAACGTTAATTCAATGTCTGGTGAAAAACTTTGTCAGACAAAGGCTTACAAACATCAAAGGACCAGTAACAATAGTTTCAGGTTAGTATCACAATATGAAAATGATTTTATTTGAAATGTTAGTTTTTATTATGTTTACTGAAGGACAAATCAATTTGAGAGACCAATGTATATTGTATGGTAAATGGAAGAAACAATTTATTTCTTCTTTTACTATTCCTCTATACGTGAGAATTTAATGAAATTATATAAAAATTCTTCGACTGGGCCGAGAATCAAACCCGGATCTCTGACTTCACCATTTTCTCTGCATAATTCTCTCTTACAGAATTAACTGATATTTAGTATTTTCGAAATATTTTCCAACATCACGTAACCAGTCATACTTTCATAAGTTGATAAAAACTCTACATTACTGTGTAATCATACAATATACTTCAATATACAATATACATACAATCGCCATTAGTGCCATGCATTTCGGTGCATGAACACCTATTTTCAGAATGAAAAATGCTTGAGCGGTCATGAAGCGGTCTGGATAGTTTAGTTGTTAGCATAGCGGCAGGATAACGTGGTCTCAGTTCCCAGTTCAGTTGAACAGTTTTTGCTCCTATTGCAAAATTATACATACCAGTATCAGAGAATGGCTCTGCTTAGCGTAGTCGCTAAAGCTCTCGCCGCTGGTGCGAGAAGTCTCGGGTTCGATTCCAGGTGGGGACATTCGGTCGAAAAAGTGTGTAAAGCTTTTTGAGGCCAGCTATCTCGAGTGAGGTTTCCTTGAGTTTTTCTCATCACACCAGGCAAATGGTACCTAACATGAAGGCCCAATCTACTTCCTTCCTTCCTTGGATAGTATGCTCCCTAAGGAACGTCGTCTGACATACAAGATGGGCTAATGTGGCCTTCGATGCTAAAAGCCCAGAAATCTAATTCTTAAGCCTAACCTTAATCAATGTCAGAGAGACACACTAATACTGTGTGAATGAAAGTGATATAATTTTAAATTGGTGACGGTAGGTGGGTGGTAGCATTGTAGCGTGTGCTCTACCAGTTCAGTTTTCAAATTTTAACGGTGCTCTACCCAATATAAGTTACTTCAATTGAAATTATTCACGTATATGAAACTAGAGCTCGAAAATTTCCGGGCACCAGATCGCCATAGTTACTGGAAATACGAGTTTGATGCTTTTTTTAATGTTAGTATTCCAAGTTTTACTTGCCCGTTGACAATTTTTATGTGCTTGGATGGATTAAAAACAAATTATAATCAGGGCCGGATTTCCCGGTAGGCCCGGGCCTATGGGCGCAAGCTCCCAGGGGGCGCACGGCCGAGAGAAAGAAAATAAAAATATCTAGAAATAAAAATAAATAGCCATAACTTAACATATTTTTTGAATTGATTAAAAAAAATCAGGCTAATAAAGCATTCTGATTTTGAAGTTCATTGGAACAAATAATTATTGGTAAAGTTCACCAATCTTTTGTTAATACATTGACGGTATTTTGTTAAGCCCAGAACCAAGTAAATTCCTCAAAAAACTTGCAATGATAAAATTACATCGTGGAGTGATGTTTAAGCAATTAACATATAGGCCTGATATAATTTTTTAATAAAGGTTTTTTAGGAAAGTAACTTTAACCAGACTAGGGGGCGGAAAAAATTATTGAGCCTAGGGGCGCAAAAATGCTAAATCCGGCCCTGATTATAATGAATTCGTTTTATAAAGTTCAGTTTTCAATTTACCTTGAACCATAACATGAATGGCTCATCATTAAAGGATGTTGGTCCATCCAGAAAAGTGTACAATGTGTATTTCAGTACTCAAACTACAAGAGATGTACATGGACATAAAACATACATTACTGCTTTGTAAAACTTCATTTGCGTTCTCCTAAATTTCTATTATCTTTGAGAAAAGCTTGCAGACAGTGTTTTTTTAAATCTAGTAACCGTAATTTAAGACAAAAGTATCAAATTGGATTTACTTTATGGCACACAGCTATCAGATCTGGTGCCTAGGTCAAAAGAACATTTTTCGAGCCCTGTATTATCGTATCTCTTATAAAACCTGCTTTTTCTCTCCAATAAGTACAAAACTCTAGAAAATAGATATAAGTAGCTCTTCTACTTCTTAATTTGAAACAAAGCTTCAACAACGGTCAAACTACAGTATTTTACGCTTATGATTTTAGTCAGTGGTGTTATTCAAATTATTTAATAACCGGCTCTGTGATCAATTAACTTAGTATTAATATTATTACTATGTTATTATTATTATTTATTAATATTATATTAGCAATAGTGACTAGCATTCTTTCATATAACATCTGTATTTTTGTTTACTGATTTTCAGAAAAAATACTACTAAAGAATTATTATTATTATTATTATTATTATTATTATTATTATTATTATTATTATTATTATTATTATTATTATTATTATTATTATTATTATTATTATTATTTGTAAGTACTGAATCTAGAGTAAGAGACGTTCTGGGAACCTGAGAAATTTTAACAACTGATTCTGGGGAACAGGTGCGAACCTGCTGAGTAGCACCACTGATTTTAATAAATAATGCAGTGAAGACAAAAAATACTAAGATTACAATTCATACAATATAATCTAACCTACTTTAGGACTGAGTAAATCGAACACGGCTAACAAAGGAGAAGAAAGTCATGCAGTACAACACAAGCCAGTAGCCAGTAATACGATATAGAATTCTAAAATAGACCAAGCAATATAGCACATAGGCCGGTAGAGTACTCACTAGAAAAACCCAATGACTTACATACATATTGCTGTTGTTTGACGAATATCCATATACTGGTCTACACGAAGTTGACGAGTTATTAAGAGAATAATTTGTATTGGGTTAATATAGTATTTTGTTTGATATACAAAGGTATTCGCCATTTATAAGGTTAATTATGTAACAATAGAAAGTGCGGAAGTATGTTAGTTATTGTAAGTTACTTTAATTACGTATTGTAACTTGTTTATTGCAGGCAAGAAAAGACGTCTGACCATAATGGAGTGTAATAATGATATTAATTGCATGATTGACATTGCCAAAGTAGCTGATTTGGTTCTTCTGTTGGTAGACGCTTCCTTTGGCTTTGAGATGGAGATCTTTGAATTTCTTAACATATGCCAGGTAAGACGTCGATTTTCTAATTAGAGTCAAAGTAACTAGTAATATAAAATATAATGGTAGTAATATGGTATAATATAGTAAAATTAATTGTGAGTTTTTTAAAGCTTCTTATTCATATGAATTTCAAACTCATGCACACGAGTTATAGCGTGTACTGTTTACCCATTCGGCTGAGACCTCTAGTTGGCAGAGTGCCAAGGAAAGTCTATCTTACTGAAAGGAGTGAACTGTAAAAGAAAAAGAAAAGTAAGGAAAGTGTTGGTTATTCGGGTCGGTGGTAAAAGTATTGTTTGCAGTGTTACCAACCCGGCACAGTAAATCTCTACCCAGGGTTTGAAAAAACCCGGGTATTTTTGAAAAAACCCAACCCACCTGGGCCCATGTGGGTTTTTTCGGGTTTAATTGGGTTTTTTCGAAATATTTCAATCTCTTTGGGGTAAAAATGTTAAAATATGATTTACAATTCATGAGTGTCACTGTCACAACTTGCAACAACTTTCTATTCACTGCTGTTTTGAAAAAATTGCCGCCATTTTGAAATTTTATATTGGATCGCCGAAAAAATCTATACAGCAAACTTAGAATGTCTTGTGCTTCTATCCTCAAAATATCAACTTAAAAAGTCCGAAAATTGCACCTTGTAGCATGGATACCCGCTGTTTTGAAAAATGGCCGCCATTTTGAAATTTTATGCCGCCAAAATATATACAGCTAATTTAGTCTCTCGTGCTTCTACTTTGAAAATTTCAACTTGAAAGACCTAAAATTGCGCTTTGTAGCGTGCATATCAGCAGCGGCGCAAATTTGTCTTCAACATTGGGGGTACGGGTAAGACGGTATATATATGTATATATATATATACATGCGATGTACAAAATATTTATCAAGGCGAAAAACAATGCTGAGGATGATTACCCGTGTCGGGGTCCCGGCGTCCTCCACAGGGGGCATAAAATATGACATTATTATTGCTTTATAACTTTAAAATCCGACTGGCAACATTGAAATCTGTTTACAAGGGATGATCCAAATATGATCATTCCCTGTAAACAGTTTTGAATGTTGCCAGTCTGATTTTAAAGTTGTAAAGCAATAATAATATCGTCATATTTTATGTCCCCTGTGTGCGACTCCGGGACAACATGGGTAGGGGAGCAGAGTTGTCTTCAACATTGGGAGGCGGTCAGATTTGAGGCTTATTCTGGGAGGTATCAATTTCATCTCACTTTCCTTTGTGACAGTTGAGCACAAATCATCACATTTCTTCCAAAAAGACACATTTCCAATTTGATTATTGAGGGGGATAGTTCCAAGATTGTAGGGGATATGTTCCCATAATCCCCCCGGGATTTTCGCCAGTGGATATCAGCTATTTTTTAAAAAGAAAGCGCGCCATTTTGTAATTTTACGTTGGTATGTTGCCAAAATCTAAACAGAAAATTTAGAGTGTCTCTGGTTTGTATCCTGAAAATTTAGAAGACCGAAAGTTGAACACTGTGTGGTCAAGGCAGACAAACGAACAAATATAGATCGAGTCATCCTAGGAGCCTCAGTGACGTTCGCCAAATATGAATACCAAATAGCTATATTAATTTAAAACAAAGACATAATTCATCAAAATGTCTTAAATATTTTTCAACGTAAAATAAATGGTCTTATTGTTGAAGTTCACTTTCGATGCTTTGTGCATTCAATTACGGGAATTACCCGAGCACTTGTTGCAAGACCGTTCTTTTCCGAAAATTAATTTAAAACAATTAACAAACATAGGCCTATAATTCATATTTTATTAAAGTAAATGTTTCAAAATGTCATAAATGAAATTAAATATCTTCCAGTGTACAATAAATAGTTTTATTGTTGAAGTATTCACTTTCGATGCTTTGTGGGTTCAATTGTGGGAATTTTCCGAACACTTCTTTCACGACGGGTTTTCCCTGAAAATGCAGCTTGCTTTACTGTACATCGAAACTTCCATTAATACTGACGTTTGAATGCAGCACTTGAAATAGTAAGCGTTACGTAGTTTTCGGAGCTCCGAGCATTAAGCTTCTTAATTTTGACAAGAATTTTTATGTTATTGCTAGTGTTGATTCTACAGAATGCTGATTTGAAGGCTAGCAACAAATGACTGAACTTAACTGTTGTTGTTCGAAAACCAAATTTTACTGAATACTTTTGTTACCATCAAAGGTAAGAAATAATACTAATAGTTTTACTAATGTATTTACATATTTACTGTTAGTACCGGCACCTATGACCTTAAACCCGTTAACGTATGAGGGATAACGTCCCTCAGCGACGCCGAGTCAGGAAACACACTATTCACGGAAAGTATTTTCTAAAATATACAATCGCTTACTTTACTTCAAATAGGCTATAAGCATAATCTACACATTTATTTGTTCTACAATTATCTCAAGCTAAGGCGAGGTTTTTATTTATTTATTTATTTATTTATTTATTTATTCCTTCATTCATTCATTCAGTGCATTTAGGGCTTTATAAAGTTCTTATGTTGAATATTGTTGTCTATCTTAACATGAAAGCATATAATTCGCCCAAAGAAAGTTTAAAATCTGATAAAAATAACTTTCAATATGATCACCTTAGTTGTACCAATAATACACTAACAAAAAAGTCAAAAACCCAGGTGGATTTTAAGATGGGTTTTTTCAGGTGGGTCCAACCCAAAAAAACCCGGTGGGTTTTTTCGGGCTGGGCCCACTGGGGCAAACCCTGTCTCTACCTGATAAGATTTTATAAATAATAATATGAGAATGAAATCAAAGTGGGCCTACAGCACTGAAAGCACGATAACAGATTATTATTGTCCGTTGGGCATGACTGGGAATCTACGGTGCAAGATAATAATAATAATAATAAAAACAGTAGCTTTCCATATATATTCAGTGTGACGATGCAATGATACCCTTGTAAATTATCTCTCTCAGTTGTTGGATAAATACTTTTTTGGAGGTTAGATCACTTGACAAACCATGAAATGAGACCAGTTTCCATATTCTAACTTATAATAATAATAATAACTTGTGGAACCATATCGTGGACTGTCTGTATTTAGTTGAAATCCAGGACGTTTATCGTCACCAGCGGAGAATCGTGCATGATTTGCCTATGCCAATAGTGCACCAGATGTCGCATGAGAACCAAAGGAACGTAACTCCAAAAATGCGGTTTTCGCTTTCTTCGTTTTTGAACATAATTTTGAAAGCCCCACTTGGTGTAAAGGGAACGTAACGCTATCTGTTCTTTTTCCTTTAGTCTAACCGGCATAACCGTGGGACGTAAAACTTAAAGCTATCTGTTCTTGCCGATCATCTGTTATAATGTAGCTCATTACCATCTTATTAAAAACACATCTTTCCAAGAAAATAAAATTTTTGTCCTTTCGCCTGTAAACCTACGAAAATGGAGTTACGTTCCTCTGATTCTTATGCGACGATATGTTCTTCCGTGTTCATGATTATTAAGTAAAACGATTGGTTTATGTGTTCTTCAATGTGGACTTGCTATAAACACTTATTTTAGGATGGCCAACATCATATTCGAATGTCATTATCTTTTTAGTGTTTAAAACCAACGGCGCAAATCTTTTATGACAATATTAACTTAATCATCGTGTTTCTTATCAAATTCCCGTCTTAATTGGTATGTTATCTTGCTTATTTCTGTTCAAAATTACCTACTTCAAATTCAAGTAAGTCCCTCGTCATGATGATCCTAACTATTTGACAAAAGGTTTCGCGCACTCAACGCATTTACCAATTGTGATGTCCCTTCCTGCAACCACTACAACATTCAAAAGTGTTTCCTGCTTTTGTTTTTACCCGCTATTATTTCATTATTGCGTAATGATACAGGAAAAAACACAGTCAGAATAGTTAATCACGGAATTTGAATGTGGGACCTCCGATTAGGAAGGAAGAACTCTTAGTTGTGCATTTAGGTTCAATTTGTAATCGTTTTGTCATATCTGAATATGTCTTTGCAAGCGCATGGACAACAAATTATTATTATTATTATTATTATTATTATTATTATTATTATTATTATTATTATTATTATTATTGTACAAATAGAAAAGTAAACATTATTAAAGATCTAGGAATTACATTTGACAGTCAGTTAAAGTTTTCTTACCACATAAAGTGTATTGTACAGTCCGCAGCAAAAAACCTGCAACATGAGCATGTAAATTTATTGTGAAACTACACCTAACAGTGCAAGGAATCAACATAATGTCTAAGTGGCACGAATCACGCCAGGAGGTCGGGGTGTCTCGGGTCCTCCCCTGCACATTTATTTTGGAATAAAAGACTTCGTCGTTTCACAATAAACTTACATGCTCATGCTGCAAATTTTTTGCTGCGGACTGTACAAGGTGCCAGAAGGATAGTAGGTTTTAATTTTAAACAGTGGCCTGTATTTCAAAAAGATAAAACATGAATATTTATATAAATTACTTGTAAGGCCGAAATTAGAATTTAGTTC
This sequence comes from Thermobia domestica, assembly GCF_964235325.1. Taxonomy (NCBI): domain Eukaryota; kingdom Metazoa; phylum Arthropoda; class Insecta; order Zygentoma; family Lepismatidae; genus Thermobia; species Thermobia domestica. Next base: position 299,653,190 of record NC_137458.1, on the reverse strand, counting down.
GGTAATTTGGAACAGTGTTCCTAAAATTTTGACAAGCAAGATAGAATTTGTGCAAAAATGTTTTATTCGACTGCTGTGTTTTAAGATGAGAATGAGCTACTATTCACATAGCTATGAATATTGGGATGATTACTGGAGTTTGGAGAGTCTTACGAACAGAAGAAAACATTTTGGCAAAGTATGCATGCAAAAAGTACTAGATAATGCTTATATAAGTGAATACTGTTTATGGAACATAGGTTTTAAAGTATCAAATCCTAGCATAAGAAATAGCACAATTTTAGTTCCTCTGAATTGAAAATGTAAAATTTTAAAAAGGTTGACAGATTCTTTAAGCATATAAATTTAGACTTACTGTATTAAGCAAGTGGAAATTTTATAGATCTGACATTGTGTATAAGGAAGAACGACGTTTAAAAACATTAAGCTAAAATGTAATTTTAAGAATATTGTTCTTAGCTTTTCGTTGTTTTAGATAGATAAAGAGCTTGACAATTTTTACAGCGTTGACAAGGAATTATTTCTGCTTATTTAACTTTTATCTACATTGTGTTTTATATTGGTGCTCGTTTTCTTATTTATTATTAGTACTATTACTATTAGTTTTATTATTCCATTGTAATGTATTGCTCTGATATTACACAATGTGCTGTATTTTTGCCAACAAGCTGTTCGTGGCACTGAAATAAATATTATTATTATTATTATTATTATTATTATTATTATTATTATTATTATTATTATTATTACTATTTCAGATTCATGGCTTTCCGAGAGTCATGGGCGTTCTCACCCATTTAGACTTATTTAAGAACAATAAGAGACTGAAGAAAACGAAGAAGCTGCTGAAGCATAGATTTTGGACCGAGGTTTACCAGGGAGCAAAGTTGTTTTATCTCTCTGGTCAGCTTCACGGCGAGTATTTAAAGAATGAAATACGGAATTTAGGACGATTTATATCTGTAATGAAATTTAGACCTTTGCAGTGGAGGACAACGCATCCGTACGTTTTAGGTAAGTTATTATGTGCATAATTCCATTGTACAAGGTAGTGTTTTTCACCATTGGTCCGTAAGTCAGTAGAGGCTTGCAAAGTTATTTTAATATATGATGTAGTTATATATTATATGGAAGATTTGACTAAGTTGTTTATTAGCTACAGTAAAGACTAAAAAGTGGAGGGTTCTATATATATATGTGTTGTATAAGAAACTAATGTGGTTGATACTTTATTCTTGAATCATTGGAATATACATATAATGGTTCAGCTTGTGAAAGTTTAATTTATGTGTTGGTGGACTACTGTTAAGAGATTATCATAGAGATTATCTAAATATCGTATGTTGCCTTGGAAGACTTCTTATTTGCATGAACATATTCTGTTCCAGGTAAGCGATTGATAAAATAATATTTTAGATCAGATTAAATTTTGAACCAGAACAGTTCTTGTGTTTCTTGAAATGACGAAACCTTCTTGTTTCTTTTGTCTCATATGAAGATCATATTCTTTTGTCCATTTGTCTCAAGCATCCAGTTTCCTTTGTACTTTTTCAGTTTCTTCGCGAATTATCACATTGTCAAGCGAATATGGACATATGAACTATCCTCTTGGTCTTTCTCTTCTTTAACTATGCCTTTGATAAAGCGTTGAATATTTTTAAAAAACACACATTGCGTTAAAATTAACTACTAACTTTGTATCCCCTTTAAAAAAAAAAAAAAAAAAAAAAAAAAAAAGTTAATCCAGGTGGGAACAACTTGAACCATACAAAATTATGAATGTGAAGAGGAAACCCGTAAATATTTTGTAGAATTTCCCACGTCTTCACTTGATAAGGTTTCCTAAGAAAAAAATATTGCACAAATTTTCTACAGTCATTAGTGCCATGCCTTCTACATAATATTTTTACCATTTAAATGCTTTTATATATATATATATATATATATATATATATATATATATATATATATATATATCGGGTATTCTAAACATGGCTCCCACGAACAACTGAGCACTATTCTACAAGTCAAAATAAAGATTATATATATATATATATACCTTTCGAGTCCTCGTCGCAGATATAGAACCACAGAGAAGCTCTATCAGTCTATTAAATAGTTACATCGATTCCTTTCAGATGGTAGTTAAAGTGGATAGACGTTGACACTATCTCCACTTATTAACATAACAATCGATGTAATTGCTTGAGGGACTCTTAGAGCAGTGCTAATGGTTCCAAGTTAAACTGCGATGTTGCTACATAGTGAAATTTTGTATTCTCTGCAGCGGCTGAAGAAGGCCGTAGAGGGTATGCCATTATATAGGACTTTCCCTTTATTTTGACCTGAAGAATAGCGCTGTGTTGTTTGTGGACGCCATTTTTAGAACATCTGATATATTCCAAAAAGCCCTAAAGTGAAGATGAGGGAAGTTCTGTAAATTGTAAGAGTTTTTCTTCATATTCTTAATTTTTGTGGTTCAAGAATGTGCTCCCCACGTGAATTAACAATCAATAATAAACATAGCAGTGCGAGAGGAGATACTGATAAAAATTACAGAGAGGGTTAAAATAGTTTAATATAACTTTTTTTGGGGGAGGGATACGAGGATAGTTTTAATTAGAATGTTTACCATATAGCGTGCATTAGCAAGAACACTGCCTTGTTTCATACTACATTTCACAATGAACCATTCTCTTTATCCATGACTCGTCCGTATTCTACTCTGATAGCCCTCATCGAATTATTTAATTTTTCACCATACTGTTTGAATTTATACATGTAAAGAAATTTTCGTTTATTGTAGCCTGTGTCTCAAATTGACGTCATAGTCACTAGCCTTAATGCTCTAATGGTGATTATAATACTTTTTTTTCTTTCTTTCTTATTTTTAAATCTTTCAGCTGATAGGTTTGAAGACATAACACCACCAGAAGCAATTCGCCAGAATCCTAAGTGCGATAGAATTGTTAGTTTGTATGGTTTTGTGCGAGGAGTTCCGTTGAAGAAACACAATAATATTCATATACCAGGTAAGAATATATAATTGTGTTCACTCTCTTGAGCGTTAGTGAAGTCATATATGAGCAAAACTGTTTGAAATTTCGTACACGACAAGCATACATTTAAATTATCTACACGACTTTAAACTCTTGGAACCAGTGCAGTTCTTTTACTCTGTTGGTTTACTGACTGCATAGACAGGGCCGGATTTCCGTGTTTTGCGCCCATGGATCCCTAGCGAAATTGCCGCCCTAACCATACCAGTAGCATCGCTTTCCAAAACTTCCATTCTCCTGGATCCACTTCTTAAAATATTATTTTTACATTTGCTACTAAATTATAATTATTACTATTACTAGTTATTTCTTATTACTTATTTTATGTCATATATTTAAATTCCTATACCTGGCCAGCATTTGGAGCAGATTCATTAAAACTTGCCTGGCTTCTGCCAAACCTATTCAACATTACATGGTGTAAAACACGGTAAAATATAAAACAATCTTAAATGAGATAAAAAGTTATATTCTTGTACCTAAAAATTTACAAAATGACGTTTCTGAAACTTTTGTGTATCAAAACTGCTTACAGCTTACTTTGACATTGTCAAAATCATTAATAGCGTCATCAAAATCAAGGTTAACAGTCAAGTCATTTTCGATGACTAAAACAGCTAGATGAACCAGTCTCTTCTAAAAAAAAGATTAGATCTCAAATAGTTTTTGATTCTTGACAGTGTGGAAAATGATCTTTCCGCCTCACAGTTAGTTGCTGGTGTACATAAAACACATTAAGGCATATACTTAGGATATAAGTCCTGAAAATTTTTCGATATGAGAAATCGGTTGGCGATAATGACATTCCTTCAGCACTTCCCAACTTCTCTTGAGCTAACAACAAACAAAGATTCCTCGATGTCAGCTGCATACACTTCTTGCAATGAGGTTGCTGCTGGGATGATTTCTTCGGCACTCAAGTTGCATAATTTGTTAAAAAGGAAAATCTGCTGAGAAATTCATTGTAGACCGCGTTTTTCTTGTTCAGTTTGGAAGGAAGCCTTTCAATGACCGCAACAAAGGTTTCTTGAAGACGATAGTCTGGGTTTTCTATCTCCTTTTCCTCATCTGATTCAGATGATTCTGATTCATCAAACAATTTCTTTCTTTTTCTTAATCTTTTAAGCCTGTTTCCAATGCATTCACCATCAGTTTCAGGAAGAGTCTGAACGGTTTTTATTTTTTTCTCACCAGCCATCTTATAGAACTTAGACAACATACCTTTCAGTTCACCCACAAATGTAATGAAAGATATGTATAGACTCACAACTGTAGCTACAGTCATATTATGGGATTGTATCTTTTGACTCACAGAATTAAATCTACTGAGAATGTCTCCCCATAAGGCTGCTATAAACGAAGTTTTAGGAGAAACAAATTTTCTTAAAAGCCCTTTCGCTTTGGTCTTTGTTTTTTCATTTTCATCCTGGCTGAGAATCATACATTTCAGAGCCTTTGCAATTGCCTCAAAATCTCTGTTGAAGCTTTTGCCTGCATCTTCCCTGGCGGAACATCTTGTTATGGTCAGTGATTTGATAGAAATGTTTTTATTGTCAGGCTTGAAAAATGATTCTAAAATATTCCATCGATGGGCCGAGGAAGAAAAAAAGAAAAATATAGAGTTCTTGTAACAAGTCAAAAAATGATCTGGAGATATAACAACAAAAATAAGTAAATACACTTCAATTTGTGAAAATACGAGTGTCGGGCTGCCTACTGCCGCCCTTTTCAAAAGATCCACCGACAACTGATCAAACCACTATGATAACCAACGGATTTATGACAATATTTGCTATGACTAATCTGCTTCAATATTATTGTAGTCACGGCCATTAAAAAAATTGCTATCGCTTATTTTATTGAGTCGTTGGTGAAATATCTATTTTTAATAGTTTTATCATTTTTTAAAATTTAAATTGCTTCCCTTGAAAATTTGTCGCCCTGGTCCCGGGCTCATGTGGCCCATGCCTAAATCCGGCCCTGTGCATAGATACCCTAGGCCAGTCATTTATCTTATATATTGTATTGTGACTGCGTAGATACCCTAGGTCAGTCATTTGTAACGTCGAGCACACTTTCAGTGTGGAGCAGCGACTGAGAGAACATGTAGAACAAAGGAGATGTAGAGCGATAGGAGAATGAACTAGAGACAGGTTGACAGCGAATCTACATAGTCATAGATCCATGAATGTTGTGTCTGCAAGTCCACTGACTGTCGTGAATGTTTTTGTTACTTATCGCTACAACCTTTATCAACTTTTCATGTCTTTTTTTCTCTTCCGACTGTTCAGAGTTTAATAAGAATGGGAACTGACTTTAATTTTACAGTGTATGGAGTGAAAAATTACTGCCTTAAACAAATTATATGTAATCGGCCTTTGGGAAAGATACTTAATGAAAAATAATTTGTATTTTATTTTTGTTTCTAGGTTGCGGAGATATGAAAATTAGTGACATTACTTATCTTCCTGATCCATGTCCTCTTCCTGATAAAACAAAACGCCGTGCGCTGGATGAAAGGGAGCGATTAATATATGCTCCGTTCTCTGGAGTAGGAGGAATAGTCTACGATAAAGATGCCGTGTATGTGGAACTGGGTGGCAGTCATTCACATTTGTCCAAGGTATTGAAGAATATAAAAATCAAAACAATATGGAGAGATTTGTTTTCATCATTTGTACATTTCGTCGGGCTGTATGTAATCAGGCCTGTATTGTGGCCCGTGTGCTTTAAATAATTTGCCTTCCCCCTCCCCCCGGAAATGACTAATATGCGAGTTGAATTCACAGTTTTTGGGGTCACTAAGATGAATAGTGACCGTTTTAATCCAATTCAACTTCAAGATCATACTCCACTCCCCAGGGAGGGGGCGAGATTTTAAAAGTAGCCGAAAACTACAGATATTAGTGCTGATTTCATAATTTTCGAGGTCAATGAGTTTAACGGTATCAGTTTTTATGATGTTCAAGTTCATCCTCACTCTTTGGGCTGGGGGTGGGAGAGGACGACTTCTTAAAAATAATCAGATAAGCTAGCTAATTAGTGACTACTGTAATTAGAGCGAATTAAACACATTAATATGTTTCTCGCGCTTTCGCAAAACTGTGGGTTGCTAGTTTTAAATATTACTTTATTGTAAATCTGTTAAAAAAAATCCAAAATTTTACCGCCCTGTGCTTGAGCACAGAATAGCACTTACCTAAATACGGGCCTGACTGCAATAGAAAAGTTTATCGTCCGTTTTTAGGATCTGTCACTAAGCTTTTAGTCAGTTCAGGCTAAAAATTATATTACCCACTGACTGAATCACGGTGCTAATACAAACTGAATGATCTTTTACTAACCTCTTAGTCACTTCACGCTAAAAATTGTCATTACCTACTGACTGAATCACTTTGCTGATGCAAGCTGAATGATCTTTCGCTAACTTCTTAATCACTTCACGCTAACAATTATCATTATGTACTAACTAAATCAATTTGATTATATATATATATATTTTATCGTGTAAATGTTTGTGTTATTTTATTTGTTTTCTTTAATTGTAGGAATCAGGAGAATTGGAACCGCAAAGAGAGATGGTGAATTCCTTGTTGGAGACTCAGGAAACGTTGGATGTCAAAATGTCTCGAAGTGAACTTCAGCTCTTCAGTAACGCTGCGCCTATTACTGCAAACGACGTAGAAAAGTAAGTAGCCATGCTGTATTTTATTGTGATAATTCCTATTATTATTATTAGCCAAAAGACTATTTCTCTCTTCAACCAAAGGATCAAATTTTCTGTCTGGTTAGGGCTAATTCTTGGATAATATAATTTTCTTAGGTGATATAATTTTCTTTTCTCAGAACAGTTCTCGAAAGCGAACTGGGTAGAGTAGTGGTTAACGCATCAGCACGGTATGCCGAAGATCCCGGGTTCGAGTCCCGGTCCTCATTCAATTTTTCACTCTTTGTGTTATTGAATTCGCACCTACAAAGGATCTAGTATGTAAAAAATTCGGTCGTTTCCTCCTTCCATGAATATATATATATGATGTACATTTATTTTATGAAAACGAATGAATTATTGTTGAACTCTAAAGAAATCGGGTGCGGTAGGAGGATAAATCCACTACGTTATTTATTTATTTATTTATTTATTTATTTATTTATTTATTAGTAGAGCAACCCATATTATGCTTTATTTTTTGTTTAATTATGCTTTACTGTTTTCCAAATTATGCTTTATTATATTTTATTGTTAATTTCAATCATTGTTTTACATTAATCGTGTATAATGTATAACATTTATTATACATTAAATATTCTAAATATCTTGATGTGTTTATTAATATTTTATACAACCAGTTTCGTTCATATTTAATAATCTTTCTGCTTAATACACTGTAAAGAGATATACTTTACTCGAGTCACTTTTTTGCCACTTGTGTGCTCCATAGAGGTGCATATATACAGAAAGGAAAACTAAAAGATGCTACCAAAAAGTACAGAAAGTGCTCAATTTCAAGAGGTAGGCCTACACATAACAATATAGTGTGGAATTCTTGTGTACTATTCACTGTTGGTGGGAAGTTTTCTTCTTCTTTTCCTTTTTTCTTTTCTCCACATCAGAGAATTACACCAAAATAAAAATAAGCTTTCCATTGTTTCATTGTTACGTTTTCAATGATTTTGCATTGTAAACATTGATTTTAAAAAAATAGTAACACAGTATGTTAAACTTGCAGTTAAACAGAATTTTTCCAGAATTGATCTAATAGAATTTTCCAAGAATTGGGCTATATATTTTTAATTATGCTTTATGCTTTATTTTCTAAAATTATGCTTAGTATGCTTTTAAAATTAGTTTCTTTTGGACCCTTAGACAACCACAGCCATGTTCAAGGTACCAGCCATATGCGTAAATTGCTGTTATGCTTTTTATGCTTTTGGGTTGCTCTATTTATTAGTGATTTTAACTCCCTGCAGAGGCGACGATCGGGAAGCCTCAAAAGAAATATATGATACATTGCACCAAAATTGTGCACTTTTTAACGAAAATTATCGTTGAACATGTTTTTGAAATTAAGTGTGTGTGTGTGTGTTGGGGAGGTGGGGTGAATTCACACTTTCGTTCTTTGTAGAGTTTAACTCGAAATTGGGAAATGTTGACAATGTCATAAAGACAATATACACTAAGTTTTTATCATAATCGAAAATTGTTTACATAGTTCATATTCTAATATTGTCTTACACGTACCTGTTTAAAATTGCAATATGAGTTTGATTTTATCCCCCTTTATCCTCAATATCCTTGATGGGTTATAACCCCACACAATAGGGCTATATTTGCAAGTAAGAAGAAGGCATATACCAAGTTTAATCAGAATCGGATAAGTTTTACTAAAGTTATCGTGGAACAGTGTGACGAACGAATACACAAGTGCCAATCAAGTCAAATAGTAGAAGCTGTACTCGCACTAACGCTCACTTCAATTATAACACTCGGGTCGAGCTGGGTTTTTATTATTTCATTTCGATTTCTTAAGGGGGTAAAAAAAAGGGATTTAAATATACCTTTTAAATATTTGCCATAACCTATTCTTCCTGTGCTAGGAATGGGTATTTAAACCAGTTGTTAATATATGAAAAGAAAAACGAAAAGTATTCAAAAAGAAGCAATTCTTGATTAGAAACACCTTACTATTAAAATATCTTACATATTACGCTGTTGTTTTTGTTATACTTGAAGTCAAATATTGTTTATTCCTGTACAATTCTTACTGATATGTAAGTTTATCTCCAATAATTTTATAGGTTTAAAGCAAAAGACACTGATATTCATAGTTAGAAAATTATGATAAGTGAATATCACAATATTGCGAGCGGTGACGATATTTAATGAGGAACAAGTAAAAAGGCTAATACTTACCGCAATGGAAATTGGCAACACTGAAACAATATGGAAACAGCATAGAAAGTTGTAAATAGTTGGTGTTTCTTATAAAATTTAATAATTATTGTTGTTTCATCATTATGTGTACAAGTTTTACAGATACCTATTACTTATAAGACTGGATAAAGAATATATTAGGGTACATTAGACAAAGGAATCACAGGATTGGGGCACGTGGCTTTGGGAATAGCTGCGCACAGATTTCTTCGTATTAACGTTTCTCCACGATGATATCAGCCCAAAACGATACCAAAATATACAGCGTGTTGCCAAACAACACCGACAATGTTTGGGAGGTGATTCCTGACACCAAGATAAGACAAAAAGTATAGTAACCTGGGTGCAGAAATCTGTCATTTCGGAGTTATAGGCTGCCGAAAACATGAAAAAATGAACTTTAAACGTCCATAGCTTCAATACTATGAGATCTACCGTAGCCGGGTCAAGATTTCACTTTGGATATTGCGCTATCCAAAAATATGTTTCAGAATCCTGCGGTACTCACGCGCAACAATTTTTATAGAGGGATTTTCGCTACGGGCATATAATTTGAAGTATTCACCTACTACCTCTATAAAAATTGTTGCGGAAGTACCGCAGGATTCTGAAACGTGGATCTTTGGATAGGGCACATACTTGTTCCTAAATGAAGTCTTGTTCCGACTACGGTAGATCCCATAGTATTGGAGCTATGGACCTTTTAAAGTTCATTTTTTCATGTTTTCGGCAGCCTATAACTCTGAAATGATAGATTTCTGCACCCAGGAGGTTAGTCTATACTTTTTGTCTTATCTTGGTGTCAGGAATCACCTCTCAAATGTTGTCGGTGTTGTTTTGAAACACCCTGTAGAAGAAAAATTACCTAGCATTTAAGGTAAATATTTTATTTTACTTTATTTTACATTAATATTCTACATGCGTACAAGAAAATGAATATATAATTTGTATTATTATTTTTTTAAAAAATAGAAATGCCTTGAATTCTTCTGGATTTCACGAGAAGTTAGTGAATGATGGTGGCCGGATCCGAAGGAAAGTAGTATTTAATGATGAAGCAAATGAAGAAGGCGATGAAAATAGTGACGAAGAAGCAGATGATGAAGAAGACCAGGATGAGGAGGATGATGGTAGTGATGATGGAGAGAATTTTTTCTCACGAAGTTCATCTATGAATGAAAATACGGCACACTCACAATTCGAAATTAAGCCTTTCGGTAAACGGAAGTGGGTAAGATTAATTCATAGTTATTACATTATTCGATACAATGTTAACAAACTTGGTTTTATTATTATTCTACTGACAGATTTTTAAAATTCAGAAATTAATTCCTGAATTTCCTTTAAGCGTCCAGGCTTTCGACTTTCCCCTGAAACTTTGGTCACGGAGGTTGAAAACAGGAAGAAAAAGAATAGAACAATCGAGGAATAAAATGGAATGGAATTACCAAGGAAAGAGCTGCGTTGTACGGAAACACGTTAAGTACGTCAATGGTCTCACGATGAAGATGATATAGACTAAAATATGGCGGAGTCAATTTGTGCACCTTTTTTGTTCCTTGTTGGAAGGTTACCAACTCATGTTATTATTTTTAATGTTATGCCAGTGCTGTGAGAATTTTGTAATTACCGCCTCCCATTTATCACTCAACCATAAAAGTTCGAGTTCAAAAGCGAAAAATCTGGTGTCATGTTTATCGAAACATTTAACACATTGATCGCCAAGTGTATCACAGGTGATACACATGGTGTGTTCCGCCTAGGCTTCGTGTATCATTTCTGATACACAACTAACGTTCTTCTATCGCCACGTGTATACGGCCTGATACACAGGTTGGTATATTTTACACATCTTACCTGTAGTCAGGGCGCTAGAAAATCATATCGCAGCAGTAATTCTAGCGTCAGTTAAATACTTTCCTTTAAGAAGATATTCGGCCTACGCTTCGTGTATCATTTCTGTTACACATCAGCTTGGCACTGACAGTAAAATTTAAAAAACTATGGCGATTAATGTGTTAAAAGAAATGCAACACAGGGTAGGAGATCCAAAAATTTTATTTGGAGCTAAAAATGAGATAGAGAGACTGGTTTTTGAAAATGTATTTATTCATTAAAAAAGAAAAAATAAATAAATAAATTGAATTTAGACAAGGGATGTTAAGTGACGAATGAGAAGCGGTAATTACAAAATTTTCACAGCATTAGCATAACAATAAAAATAATAATATGAGTTGGCAACCTGCCAACAAGGAACAACAAAGGTGCACAAATTAACTCTGCCATATTTTAGTTTGTATCATTTTCACTCGTTGAACGCTGACGTACCTGACAACGTGTTTCCGTATAACACAACTCTTCCCTTGGTAAGTTTGTTCCATTTTTATTCCTTGGTATTTCTATTCTTTTTCTTCCTGTTTCTAACATCCGTGACCAAGACTGCAGGGGAGAGTCAAACGCTTGGAAGTTTAAAGGAAATTCAGGAGTTACAGAAATCTGTAAGTAGAATTTCTGAGCGTGGTTTTGTTAATTTTTATAAAGAGTACTTTATTATTATTAATAATGAAAGGGTGCTTCAGAAGAACAGCTTTCATCACAACTTTATTATTTCATTGTAGTTTCCAATAAAAAGTATACGTGAGTAAAGAATAATATAGAAATGAAACTTTTGAACTAATAACGAAGTTTGTCCCTTCCTGTTACTTTGAAAACTGACTGTTCTGCTTGTTTTTTCACAATTCATTAGCAACACCGTGCTGTTATGGATATCAAGTGCTTGGTAGATAAGATGTGAATGGCACCAATTCTTCAAATACTCGTGAATGATCAAAAGCAATTAACTCTTATGCGCTTACTTTGTTTTCCCATGAAACGTATAAATATATTATTTATTTATTTGTACTAAGCTCAAATAGCATTTTTCTCTCACACAAAAATATAATGCAATCATCATCTTCAGAAAATGAGTTAAGGGTAGTGTTGTTTTTTTAAGAAACGCTGCAACATCCTTTCAATTGCATTGTAAGAAACACTCATTCTCCATATAGGAGACTTAGAGAACATATTTGTTCTTGCCCCTTTTGCAGTAAAATGTTACATAAAATATTGTTAACTATTTGGTGCCTCGTGGATTTGTATTTTCACTAATGTTTGTTTTATCCAGCACTCGTACTTTTTTGATTTACTTCTTGAACTGCTACTCTTGTGTACGAGAAAGAAAAAATAAAATTAAGAAAATAGAATAGCGGCTATCATTCGTTCATATTAAGCTGTTCTCTATATATAGTTTCTCAATTCTCAGAAAAGGCGTTCTGTTTTACTTAACTTAGACTTTTAAGTGCTGAAGTAATCCTTGCCCTATAAACAATAGGTATCACAGCCTTTGGTGCACGTATTCTATTCCCGGTGAGAGAGTATTTAAAAATTTGAACGCATTGGGGTGGTTCAGGTCTATGTGTCATATATTCTCGGTGCTGAAAGGAACAGTGAATTCCAGTCTGATCAATCAATCAAGAAAAATACAGGTATATACAGAGATTCAAGAAATAATTAAGGGAAATAGGACTGCTGGATAATGCGAACAATGCTTCTAGTGGTCTACAACTCCCACGATTTAGCTCACGCATTGAGGGCGTGCCCGCGGCCATTCACTGGGGTCGCGGTGGTTCAGTGGTAGAGCGTTCACCTCTGGTGCTTGGGATCCCGGGTTTGATCCCAGCCCCCGCCAAGTGAACTTTGTGATGGACAAACACCGTGTGCGTGGGTTTTCTTGGGGTTCTCCCGTTTTCTCCCACTTTCTTCATTCCATCATTTCATTCATTACTCATCATCACCGTCTCCTTTAGCCAAACCAGCATAATCTAGGGACGTAAAACTCAAAGATTTCATTTCATTTTTCGCGGCCATTCGGCCTATTTAATGGACAGGTTGCGTCAAGCAAGGCACCCTGCCCGTAGTTCCTCTCAGTTGGACTTATGTCCTCGTGCACGACGTGCACTGTCAAGATCTGCCCCTCAACCTTGACGCCTTAGCGTGTAACCTTTATTCTCTAAGAGAATGGATTACGCCCACTACGCGGCTAAACCGAAGTTCTGTTTATCAGTTACCCACTGGTGGAGGCGGTCCTGCTAGCTAGTCAGGTCCTTCCATGCTCTGCAGACATGGTGCCCGAGCGCTTCGAGGTAAGCTCACCTCCCGCACATGCTCGCCGTTGCCCGGATTTCTGGGATTAGCTTCCATATGCAACCGAATCCCACGGTATAACCACAACCCGGCAGAATCCAACCCAGTTTCGGGAGCCCCAGGCATGCCTGAAGGGACTTGATCATTCCCAGTCCTGCCTACCTCTGTCGTTCTAATAGCCACCGCCGTCGCGCAGAGGTACCACGTACCCGTCGAGATACTCTCATATTTCATCCCGGATCCAATGGTTAGCAGAGTTTCCTCCCTTTCTCTGGGACCAGAAACCGTTACCCAGATACCTGTGATTGACACTTTTCTCCAGTCACCGTTCAGTCCCTCTGCAGCTAAGGGTCTGGCATCAGCCCCCCACCCCCGGTAGGATCGTCCAAACAATACGGGACTTTCTTTAATTACGGTAGAGGTACACCGTACACTACCAGAGCCAATGACTGATGTAGACCATCTGCTTAAACAGATATGTCCATTTGGAAGTAAGACATACTCCCCTGGTAAGCTCGCCCAAGCAATACGGAGCTACATCTCTTTTGCGTGTTGAAGTACCACGAACACGTTGAGATACTCGGTGTCTCCTCCCGGAACCAATGGTACGTGAAGCCACCATTTGGAAGAAGGGCCGTGGCCACTGCACTCTCCCGGTAGGGCCAAGATAAAGTGAACAGTGCGGTTTGTGAAATATCGCAGCAAAATACAGCTCCATGATGCACCACACAGATAACAACTTTTCTTCATCGTTCTGGCAGGAGCCACTAACTCTCTGAAACTGAACATTTTGTAACTGAATACAAAAAATTGAACTCCACAATAACAGTAAAATTATATGTAGAAGTAAGAACATAAATCGTATATTGACATTAATTAATTAATATTAACAAAGAGATTTTAGAGATAGTTTCAAACTTCTAAGAGAACCATATTTCAAAGCTAATATTTTGGACTGAATTAGTTCTGCCAGAAGGACGACTATTTGTTCTTTTTTTCATTGTTTAACTAATTCGATGAAATCTTTTTGCAGGATGAAGCAGAAGACGAGGATGAGGAATACGCTTTTGCAAGTAGTGACGATGAATTAGAACAACAAGAGCCACTGCAAAAGAAACAAAAGAAGATCAAGGATTATGATGAAGCAATACAAGAAACAGCAAGTAAAATTAATGAGCCACCGAAAAAACAGAAAAAGCAGAAAATTTCCGATGTTTCGGCAAAGGATGAGGAAGAAGAAAGTTTATCAAAGAAAAGGACCAAGAAACGTGATAAACATAAGAAAGAAGTTGATACAGAAAACAGTGAAATTGATGCAGACGAACAGTCTGATAAACAATCTAAGAAGACGTTAAGTGCTCAGAAGAAGCTACTAAAAGAAATGGGAGAAGATAGTGATGAAAGTGATGAGGATGACAATAGTGATTTTAGTGATTGGGAAGACAAAAGCGATACGAATGTGTCCGGAAGAAAGAGTAAAAGTGTAAAAAGTAAATACTATCAAACGGGTTCGCAGCGAGATCAGGAAATTCATTCGAAAATCTCACAAACTTTGGCAAAACTCGAGGAGAAATCGTCATTTAAAAGTAGCTGTGAGAATGATCGTAGTAGTGATGAAGATTCAGAAGAAATGTCGGACGATTCAGAACGTAGTGAAGATGAAATGGAAAGTGATGAAGATGATAGTGGTAAAGAAGAAGAAGGAGAAGAAAAAGAAGAAGAATTAAGTGATGAGGACGATGAGGAAAGTGAGAAAAACGAAGATGGCGATGATGATGATGATGTGGATAATGCAGAACTATCTGCAGTGAAATGGAAGGAAAACCTTGCTCAGAAGGCTGCTGATGCCTATTACGAAAGACAATCTAATTCAGCAAATCTAATGAAACTTGTATACGGTAAGTAAGCTTTCAAAAATTGACTCATAAACTTACACAGCGCAGCAATTCGGGAACGAGACAATCTGTAAAAAATATATGAATAATTAGTGGAATTATCAACTTACTTCGGTTTATTCCAAGTAGGAACCACCTTTGTTCACACACATAGCTTTGCACGGTTGAATAAATCATGGAATGGTTTCTGGAAACCTGGGCTTTATTGGTGTTTATAGTCGTCTCACTTCTTTCTGGATGGTGGAAACATCGTCAAGAAAGCACTTTGGCGCTTAGTTTACGGATCGTATCGGAAAGTCATCCTCTGCAGTGATGTTCCGGAGGAAATTTGACTCCCTTTCATCATCGGCCATCAGTTCCTGACAATGATGAAGGGGCACTTTTTCCAGTTTCTACCCCTTCGTTAAGAAATGGAGCACAGCTTCCATTTCTGTAAATTTTACGTCATTATTTGGCGAACAGTCTTCTTGTTCACTCCCATGAAGTGTGATATTACCCAGAGACTTCCGTTTAAGTCATTGAAAAGTTCGTCTTATCAATTCTTTGTTGTTTAGTTAGACTTGGGCGCTCGAACTCGATATTCACTCTGTTCCGTTGTTGAAACTGTGAAGAGGTATTGCAACACCAGTCTATATTAAGTTGCTTCACACTAGCAACTGGGCGAGCTGAGAGTATACCAGGGTTACGCGCAAGATTCTGTCACTGTGAAAAACTTCTGTGCTAACACTAACTTCGCTTAAATATAATATCGTTTCTTAATTGCCGCACTGTGGGGAAGGTTCTAGAACACAGGTTCTCCTCTATAAAACTAATGAAATATATTTTGCGTACCTTGTTTTGGTTCCTTTTCGTTCCATATTCTTTTCTTCCAGTTTTTGGCCTTTTTTTTATCGTTGAAATATATTATTTCCGAAACTAAGAACACTGAACTTTAATCTTTGAACAGTCCACTACCACGTGTTTACTTAACCATTGTTTTGTATATAAAGTAATAATGTCTTAATTATAATTGTAGATAAATGAAGTTTTTTTGTTACTTCTTTGATTTTATGTGCATAAATTTTATTTTAGTTTGCTTTTTATTTTTTCTAAATTCCATTCAGTTTAGTTTTCGTATTCGGAGTCGATGTTGAATTGTTCATTGGCAGTAGACGTGGTATGTGATTGTTTTGTGTGAATCTGTCGAAGTATTTATATGTTGCAATATGTTGCATTATACCTCGTGTGTTCTGTGTTGAGAAGGCGCGGTGGCTCAGTGGTAGAGCGTTCACCTCCGGTGCTTAGGGTCTCTGGTTCGATCCCAGCTCGCGCCGTGTGGACTTTGTGGTGGACAAACACCGTGCTCATGGATTTTCTCGGGGTTCTCCCGTTTCCTCCCACTTTCTTAATTCCACCATTTCACTCATCTCTCATCATCACCTAGCCGGCCGGCATAATTGTGGGACGTAAAACTAAAGATTTCATTTCATTTTTCATTTTGTTCTGTGTTGATTTTATAGTTTCTTTTAGTATTCTATTTCTTGATTCTGTTGTGTTTGGGTTTTGTGGATTTACAAAATGTCTTTCGTGACATAGAGTGTGGTGTCCTTTGAAATTCATTTGTACGCAATGGGTATATTGTTTTGCATTGTCTGATGGTATTGATGTTCCTAGTTACTTTTTTCTTTTTCTTTTTTTTCTTTTTTTTTTTTGGCAGGTTGGGTGAATTAGGACAAAATAAATTATTTGAAATTATTAATTAACCAAAATTATATTTGCACTGAAGGATTTCTAATAACATATATTCTAAAATAATATACATTTGGGGTGTTGGGGGGCTCCCTCCCAACTGTTATTTTATAAGGTAGATTGTTGGAAGAAATCCTTTTTTGCAAGTGGTATTTTAGTTAGTTAATTTAATTTGTCGTAATTCACCAAACTTGGCCTCTGGGTGGTAGATCTGGAGATTGCCTGTGTTCTAGAATCTTGCCCACACTGTGTACTTACTCGTTAGACACTTATTTAGGAGTAGATATTTGCTTTTGCTCCCACCTTTACTCAATATTAACCTTGTCCTATTTGTTGACCCTGCAACCTCACCTTCACAACACACCTGGGTCCTTTATTCAGTTTTTTTCATTTCGGAACGATGAAGGTGAGTGAGGATAAGATTGTATTTTTAATAATTTGCTCACACAAAGACTTCGGAGAAATACCATCACCGTACTTTGGGAGGTTATGATTCTTTATACCAAATAAAAGAAATAAATTTTAATAAACCTGAGTCAAAAAACGTATCCTTTTGGAGCTATAAACTATCGAAATCCTAAAAAAAAATCAGTTCTTTAAGCGTCCTAACATGTAAAATTTCTTTGATAAGTTAGTAGATACAGCAATTTAGCACACGGAATTTGTTTTTTGTTTTTTTCTACAACCTACTTACAAAAAATTCCTGTTATATATAATATAATATAATAAAAAGTTACTATAGGTATGGTCTTAAGGCCCATCCAAAGCTTGTATGTAGTTAGGTAAATAAGTGACTGTAGACCCAGACAGCCAAAGGAAGAACTCTTACAAATCTCTAGGTAATCTAAGAGGAGGTGGCTTAGGAATTCTCAGTGCTTTAGGCAAGCAAAGAGAGGTTGGTGTCCCGCAGAACTCCAAGCAAGATAGGCGGATAAGGAAACCACAAAGCTTCAGGCAAGCTAGGTGGTTGCAATTATGTTTTTTCTCAGAGCTCCAGCTAAAAGAGTGGCAAGTTATAAGTGTGTTCCCACAAAACTTCAGGCAAGGTGGGCACGAGACGTCAGAGCTCTAGGCAGACTAACAGGCTTGGGTTACGTTAGATCTTTCAGAGCTTCAGACAAGCTAAGAGAGGACATTTGACCTACAAAAACTGATGTCGATTAAGATGTTACATAGTGTTTTATGTTTTCTTCTGGACAGCGGTGACACTGCTGTTCTTTTTCTATCATAAAACCAAATGATGATGCAGATGCCTGTTGTCTGCTTTTTTGCAGTAATTGTAGTAGAAAAGCACTTAGTTTTGTTTAAGAATCATGCGTTGGTGTTTACAAATATAAACTACGTGTAAAATATTACAATATTATTAATCATATACTGCAATCGTATACAAAAGATAGGACTGGAAAAGGTAATAACTAATTTTATTAAGAATGTGTTCTTATACAATATTACAAACACATATATATATATACATACATGTACATTGTCTTTTTGCGTTTATGTTTTGTATAAATCTTAAGAATAGAAATAAACTGCTTTTTTTATTATCGTAGAAAACGTTACAGAAACCAACTTGAGAGTGTAAGAGATTCAGAACACAAATTACTACTTTAATCAATTCATTAAAATGTTAAAAAAATAAAATTAAATAAATAAAAATAATACCTTTTCTTGTAGGCAAACAAGAATCACAGGAAGAGAATGAGAATGAACAGGAGGACGGTGAGGAACTTGGAGGTATTTTTCGTGTTGTAAAAAGGAAACAAGAAAAACAACTTGCCGAGAAAGACATGAAAGATGGAGAAGAATATTCTAGGTTTCCTGAGACCCAACTGTCTGATTGGATGCTACCAGAGGTGAGTAAAAATTACCTTTTAAGACAGTTGTAATTAACATCTTTAATTTTTAGAGCTTCATCTTCATAAAAGTAGTAATTATGGATTTTATTCTGTATAATTACATTGTAGATGCTTTCGAACGTAACTACGTAAGGTCTGTCCCAGTATACAGGCATAAATGTTTCTTGGGAAATTCTTTTCTCCAAGATGCGGAAAGTACTTGCTTATACAAAGGTAGGGTTGCCAACTCTGGAAAATAAAATTACCACCACTCCCTCAAAATTTCCTATAATACAGGCTTAAGTGTGAAATATTCCTGTTTAGACCCATTCATGGCAAGGAAATGTACTATCGTGAATGAAAGTGCATTAGCATTTGTATTCTGCATATTCTTAGCACATTCATTAATACGTGTAGATACATTGTACTAAAAATTAGAAGCAGAAGTCGCTATTGATCATTTTATTGTATGTACCAGTAACTGCCACTTTTTTTTTTTTTTTTTTTTAAATTATCGAAACAGATGAACAAAAGTATATTAAACATTACATGACAATTTTGGATTTGCGAAATTTACTCTTTAAACATATGCTTTAACTACAGGTATTGTACTAACGAAATGCCTAAGAGTTATTTGCCAATAATCGATGGACAATTTAAATTTATCGCTATATTTATGCCGCACAATTATGACAAATTATGCACTTCTGTCTGTGTTGTTGAAAACAGTGTTTCACAATAAAAACTAATTGTTATCAAATTTCTTAAGTTAAATAAATGAAAAAAAACTGCAATAGATTAAAAAAAAATAAATCGTTTAATGTATAATACAACGAATACTTATGTTTCTAAAGGCACTCTTAAAGAATTTCGATGTTTTTAATGTGGATTACAAATTTCAAAATATCGGTCATAAAGGAACTGGTAAGAAGTTTCTACCGTTCACCGGCCTTAATCAAAATAACAGCAGTATTTCCGGCCAGGCTGGAGAAATACCGGCCATTTGGCAACCCTATACAAAGGTTTCAGTTTTGTAGTAACGAATTTGATACCTTTACCCTTAAGAAATACTCAGACATCATGGGCGAATGTGCTTGTTGTACAAACCTTGTCTGTTAGCTATCGAACTGCGCTCCAGTTTCCAGTGAAGGAAACTACGTTAATACATAGTTTGATAAAGTCTTTTCCATTCTTCTTGACAGACTTTTAAAGATTGTCGCGTGTACGCAGATGTCGACAGGTTAACACCCGTTTCAGCAACAGGAACCCACAAAAATCCTTGGGGATTGCATCAAGGGGTTTCACGTCAATGTCTGTTAAAGGGATTGCATGAATTTTCATTTCATGTTCTATCTGCTCCATATATGTAATGTAGCGCTGCTGTATAGAGATGGAATATCATGGAGTATAGTGGCTTCAAAATATTGGTCTGGTAAACTGCATTGACTTTTCTTTCCGCTGTGCATAGCCTAAGTTTGTCATTTCACATGCCTTGTGGTGGCCTGGAAGTCGATGAGTGGGAGATAGGGTTTAGGGAACAGGATGAGAACACGCTTCACTATTGTCTATCCCGTGCTAAGAGCTGACAACGTCTGCTAGTTGTCAGTGCATATCAGGATAACAACCTACCGGCGGAGGTGAGGCTTCAGGTATCCTCCGAAATGGGCGACTAACTCGTGCCATAGGATCTGGGAGAGTAGGTGTGACCTCGTTACGTGTGATAGGTAGTTTTCAACTGCCGCCCCTACCGGCGAAGGTGAAACTTCGGCTATCCTCCGAAATGGGTGACTAAGCCGTGCTCTTAGGTCCGGGAGATAAGACTACGTGATACCTCAACACGTATACAAGATGTGGGCGGATCCAACGCCCTACCGGGAGGATGATGTAGGTACTGCCCTCAAAGAGCGTGTAGTGCGTGCTCTTGGGTCCAGAATGGGATGCCTAGTATCCTAACGCACACTCGTACCTCAGGAGCGCTGAGGTAGTATTGCATACTGGTTGTCACCGACTGGGTGCAGTATTCACGACCCTACCAGGGGAGCCGCCGCTCCCAAATGGCCATTGTCTTTAAAGGTAGAGAGTCTACATCAGCCATTGGGTTTGGTAATGTTCGACGGGCCTACCAGGGGAGAACGTTTTCGACCGGAACTAACCATTTTTGACCTTCGGTTTCCTATCCCAAAATACGTATATTGGATCCCTATATCACCTGTATAAATTTGACCCAAAAGGTTATGGACACCCTGCATATATATATATATATATATATATATATAATGCATACGCGTCTTTGGTGTGGGAGACCCGGGTTTGATTCCCGGCGGGAGCTCATGTAGTTCGAATTCCACGTTAATCAGTAGGTCCACGTCTCATATAGTCTCGCTGCTGAACAGGACGTTAAACTCAAAATCAACTCAATTCATATAATATTCTAAAACACATCAGTGACAATAACTAGCTGTGATTGGAGTAAGGGGTCCCACTCTCGAACCTTTTCTTTACTACGCCTCTGGGATATGTGTACTCTTCTACTCATTTTCTTTATCTTTCTTCCCTTTAGAGATAGGTAAATAGTACAATTTCTTAATACATACAAGGAAAGGACATGAACGTGTCAACGGGAATTCCTAATCAAACCCAGTCCATTCGATAAATGTAACAAAGATATGTTTATGCAAAAAAAAAAAAAAAAAAAAAAAAAAAAGTGCCATGGACAACGGAGTCTCTGGGGTCCATTAACCCGTTAGTATAAAGAAAATTATAGACTCAGAGTGAAATAGCTATTGCATCAACACTGTTCATTGGAAAGTCATGGTTTATAGTTCATTCTCTTCAGCATGAAACAAGTTTGCCAGAGGTGCTATGTATTGGGATTGATAACGTACATGAACAGAGAAAATTCGGAGAATGTCGGGAAAATTGCTTCCAGAAATCTCTTCCATCAACTTTGGATCCCTGTGGAGTAACCCCGGGTAAAAGTACACAATTCAAATGTATCTCGAAAAGTAGTTTAGGGGATAAGAAATATGTGTACTAAGTTTTGTATTGCTAGACAAAATAGGTATGAGAGGAAATCGTGTATTGGTATACAAACTTTTCCCTCATATCTATTACGTCTATCAATACAAAACTTGGTATACACATTTCTTATCCTCTATACTATTTTTTGAGATACATTTGGATTGTGTGCTTTTACCCGGGGCCACTCCAAAGGGGTCCAAAGTTGATGGGAAGAATTTCTGGAGGGAATTTTCCCGACATTCTCCCAATTTTCCCTGTTCAAGTACGTTAGGGGCCCCAATGCATAGCACCTCTGGCAAGCTTGTTTCATGCTGAAGAGAATAAACTATAAACCATGACTTTCCAATGAACAGTGTTGATGCAATAGCTATTTCACTACGATTCTACGATTTTCTTTATACTAACAGGGTCAATGGACCCCAGGGGCTTACTCCGTTGTCCATGGCACCTAATTTTTTGTGCATGAACATATTTTTGTTATGTTTATCGAATGGACTAGGTTTGATTAGGAAGTCTTTGACAGGTTCACGTCCTTTCCTTGTTAGTGCTAATTGATATGCTTTCTGAGCTTGGATACTCGTTATTTTTGGGAAAAAAAGGTTTTAAAAATCGATTAATTCTAAAATTTCCCCTTTTCATGGAAGGTCCAAGATATGATTCGCGACTGTTTCGTTACTGGCAAATGGAAAGAGTCGGAAGATGCAGAAGAGCTTCTGAAGTTGGACGATGAGGATGTGTTCGGAGACTTTGAAGATTTGGAAACTGGTGAAGTACATACTGGAGCTGACAAAGATCCCACAGGAGAGGAAGGTAAGGATGCATTATTAAAGATTTATTTTTATTTTGAATAATCCAGTACTTCTTTAAACTGAGTGAAGGTTTTAAAAGTTTCAGTACACTGAATGCAATTATCATACATTTTACCAATCCTAGAATGTATATACGATATGTGACAATTTAATTCTTGCAATCGGCGTAAGAAGAAATGGTTGCTTACCTGTGCACTAGCGAATACTGTCCCCTTCAAAGTTAGTTCTCTTTTGAAGTACCAGTAATGCACTTTATTAGACGACTGTCACTGTTGAGAACATCCCTGGGACTTGCTTTCGAAATGTCGTATATTTGTGACGGAGTGTGATGGATGTTCGAAATGTCTTCAAATCTGTATTCTTTTAAGGCAGTTTTAGACTTTCAAACTATGGGAAGTGTTATAGGACTATGCCTGTCCATCCGTCTGTTTGAGAAGTCTTACAGAACGACTATGTCCATCAAGTGTGGGAAGTCTTATAGAACGACTATGTCCATCCATCCGT
This sequence comes from Thermobia domestica, assembly GCF_964235325.1. NCBI lineage: Eukaryota > Metazoa > Arthropoda > Insecta > Zygentoma > Lepismatidae > Thermobia > Thermobia domestica. Next base: position 299,630,222 of record NC_137458.1, on the reverse strand, counting down.
CTCTGTGGGAAGCTTTATAGAACGACTGTGTCCGTCCATCCATCTGTGTGGGAAGTATTATAGAACGACTATGCCCGTCCATCCGTCTGTGTGGGAAGTCTTATAGAACGGCTGTGTCCGTCCGTCCATCTTTGTGGGAAGTCTTATAGAACGACTATGTCCATCCATCCGTCTGTGTGGTATCAACCAAAACGGTAACAGGCAGAGAGAAACTGTTTTTTGTTATGGATTCAGAAACCCAAGAATAGGTTTCATTTCTTTCCTTATCCCTGAGTTTCAGCTATTCGGTTTTAATGTTCATTGTAACAGAGCAAGAGCGATAGAAGATAATGATAGACGATTTTCTTTAATGAACTTAGCGTGACAAAAAAAAAAAAAAAAAAAAAAAAAAAAAAGTTTGTTCTTGGCTCTAATCAACTATTATAAACGGTAGTGGCAGAAATCTATCATTTCCGGATTCTGGATGGATCTTTGTGGAGAATAATAATAATAACAATAAAAAAAAACGGCGAAAGAGAACAAGAAACGTTTGTCTTTCATATAGTTTAAGTATTTGAAGAACATATGACACCGCCGCTGTCAGTCTTCACTGAAACCGGAAGTAGTTGAAATTTACAACTTCAACAGTTTCAGTGTTGATCCACATCGATCAAAAACTGTAATAAACAGCAAGAAACTGTTTCGTTGATATGTATTTATTGGCCGAAGTTATCTTCAATCTCAGTTTTAGCGTTTCTATTAAAACCGGAAGTAACACTCGGTTAAAAAAGTGTAAAAGCTTTTTCAGGATAGCCGTCCTGAGTGAGGTTTTCTTGGGTTTTCCTCATTCATACAGGCAAATGCAGAGATGGTACATAACGTATAGGTCCGAGGCCGCTTCCTTCCTTCCCTAATCCTTTCTTTCCTCGGATAGTGTGGTTGCTGAGGGACATCATCCTTCATACGTGACGGCCTAACATGGCCATATATGCCGAAAGTCCAGAAATCTTTGTTTCCTAATCCTAAAACCGGAAGTTGTAGAAATACTATCTTCTGGTCAACGTACTTCTCTATGTCTGTGTGTCTGTCTGTCTATCTGTTATTTGCGATTTTTTTCAATTTTGAACCCTGCATTTGATAGAACATCAAAACCTATCTAAGAAAGTGATTAAATTTTTTGCGTCACTCTTACCGTTCCCGAGATATCGGCCAAAAATGGCCGATTTCCAGAGATTTATGGAGCCATATCTCGAGAACTATAAGATATAAAGAGATGATATTGGTGTTAATCAACACCTAAGAGAATGGTAAATATTTTAGTTCCAAATAGTAACCGGTGGCCACTATTCAGCTGGTCACTGGTTTGGCCAATGGCCAGTTGGCCAGTGGCCACCAATTAATATCGGTACCAAAATATTCACATTCTCTTTAGGTATTGATTAACACCAATATCATCTCTCTATGACTTACCGTTCCCATGATATTGGCCAAAAAATAGCCGATTTCTAAATATTTAAGGAGCCATATCTTGGAGCCATAAGTTATAGAGAGATGATATTGGTGTTGATCAATACCTAAGAGGATGGTGAACATTTTGGTACCAAATAGTACTGGTGACTAGTCAACTGGCTACTGGAACTGGCCACCGTTCCCTAGATATTGGCCAAACAATTCGAATTTCGGGAGATTTAAGAAGCAATATCTCGGGAACTGTAAGTCATAGAAAGATAATATTTTGCGAATTTTTGCGAGAAACAGAAGGTACGGATAAAAAGATTTAATTTTACATGTAGAAACAATCACAGTTATCCTTCCTGCTCTCTCTCTTCATTTTTTAAAGTTCGTTCTGGCAATGTTCTTGGAACATTTTCAGCTGGTTTTAATATTGGATTTTTATAGTGCTAAAACTATAATATATAGCAAGAAATTATTTTTCGACATAGATTCAGCATCTCAAAAGTAGGTTTCTCCTCCTCTTCTCCCTCCCCTTCCCCCTTTTTCCGCGTGTTGAAACAGGAACTGGTAAATCTGTTACTTCTGGTTAGGATATTGGACTATGTAGTTTTGAAGTCTAATGTAGTTCCACACATCGCTAGATTAATCTCGGGAGCAGCCAGAAGTCGCATAGTGCTAAATCAAGGGAATAAGATATTCACATTTAAAACACGTTGCAAGTAAGAGAACAACATCGTAGGAGTAGGAGGGGAGAAAATGGAATAGGAGGACGTAGATAGCATCGTATCTGTGCCGTGTATTTTTCGAAGTTTTCCCGTTTTTTCTCAAAGATCGTCTAATAATTAGTTTTTGGGGGTACAGTGGCTTCCTAGTAGAGTGCTCATATCTGATACAAGGATGTGCTTTGTTTAAACTCAGGCCATGTACGTTTATGGTAGACAGCATCGTATCCATGTAGTTTTTGACGTTTTGCTATTTTTTTTTTTTTTTTCACAGATCGTTTAATAATTAGTTTTTGGTTCATAGTGGCTCCCTGGTAGAGTGTTCCATCTCTGATACGAGAGGGTGCTTTGTTTCAGCTCAGGCCATGTGAGTTTGGGTAGAGAACATCGGTATGCATGTTTTTTCCGAGGTTTTCCCGTTTTTTCTCACGTTATCATTCTATCGATTATTCATAATCTTTTACTTTTGTCAGCCATCTATCTTCTTTAGCCTAAAGGGCATAATCTGGAACGTTGAAGAACTCATTGTTTTTTATTTTCAACAATTAGTCCCAATTCTATTTTACATCAAACTACTATACCAGGGTTCCTACTGGTCAGGGAAATCAGGGATGTCAGGGAAAATGGTGCAGATCGGGGAAACTCAGGGGAAAAGACTGAAAATCAGGGAAATTTTATAAAATATATTTTTCTAATATTAATTGTACACCATTTTTAGCTTAGCCAACCATTAATGATCACAGGTTACAACGTTGCTCAGATTTTTATGGGTGGTAAGTGAAATGTACACTCATGTCCAAAAAACATTGTCGCATATCTATAACCGTCTTCTTGTAAGAATATAATTTGATAATGCTTTTGCAGGGTACTTTTAATACTGATACTATGTGTATAATCAGAAAATGTATATTTGTGGTAAATTTCATAGGAAAAGAATTCTAAATACAAAAAATTAGAATGAGTAAAACAAAATGTTGCTAAATGGACAAAAAAAAAAATTATTTTCGTTTTATTGATTTTATGTACTGCTCTTTTGACATGAAATTTGCCACATACATGTCTTTGCCAATTATACACATACTAACATTGTAAGAAATACTGGGCGAATTCGTTATCAAATTATATTCCTACAACAACATATTTATAGACATGCGACAATAATTTTGGACATGAGTGTACGTATGAGCAATTGATTATTATTTGTCTCTATGGGATAAATGCTCTCATATATAAATATTGAGCGTTATTTATTCCTTATTTATATGTCAACGTCATCCGACACCTATTATGAAAGTCAGGGAATTTCCTGTCTAAGGTGAGGGAGAAGTCAGGAAAATAGATTTTTCCAGATCAGTAGGAACCCTGTATATGAACTCATTCCCATATTTTATATTAAACTGAATTCTTCAGCAACGCACACCAACATTTTCAAGCTATTGACATTATTTCCCTTCAAGCCATGATTGTACTGAGCTAAGTAGTCATATGTCTACCACAGTTATTTCCATTAATCTTTTATTTTCTCTCTGCCTGCTTGCCTCTAGTGTCCTTTGGTGGATATGTTGTTGCTTCTGGTACTGATCAAAAGTTCTCTGGCGCAGTATTTTTTAGGTTGATAATGTTTTTGGTGTATCTTGGGGGTGAATTGTTTTTTTATTGGATTCACGATCATTAACATTGACACAAAAACATTTACAGTTTCATACTCACCATCTCAATACTAACACTGTTGTTCATGAAATGAAGTTGAATTGACCGTTGTATTGAATTTATTCAAGGTTGTCCTTTGAGTCTAAGAAATGAATTAAATTAAGTAAGCATAGTTATCTACTTCATTACACTATTATCACACAATAAGCTGTTTGATAAAATACAATAATTTACCTGTTGAAGTGCTGTATTAATTATAATCCACTATAAATTTTGTTTTCTTTTTACTTTGCTGAAAAAATCATCAGGTAGGTATATTCAAAATAACATCTTGACTATTGCTTTTATTTAAATCTTGCAAATTGCATCAATATTTTCGGAAAAAAACAAAAAAAAACTCACACTTTTCACCTTGAACTACGCTTGATAAAGGAAAGAAACTATAATATATCTGAAAGCGTAAGAGAACTGAACCATCCATAGTAAGTCACCATTTTCAGTTATGAATTTTCAGTATTGCCATATGTAGAACTACTATTAGAACTGTAAAATAGTAGAACAAAAATGAAATGAAATATTTGAGTTTTACGTCCCACGGTTATGCCGGTTAGGCTAAAGGAGACGGTGATGATGAGTAATGAATGAAATGGTGGAATGAAGAAAGTGGGAGGAAACGGAAGAACCCCGAGAACCCCACACACACGGTGTTTGTCCACCACAAAGTTCACTTGGCTGGAGCTGGGATCGAACCCAGGACCCCAAGCACCAGGGGTGAACGCTCTACCACTAAGCCACCGCGGCCCCTAATAGTAGAACAATGATTCGGAAATTTCAATAATAGAACAAGTAGATTTCTTCGGAAATTTAGGTGCCCAGTTATATGAGGATTGTAAATTTTGTTGTTTATTACCATGAATCATCGTACTGCATATCTAGGCCGCTTGTGTCCAAGTTTAATTTTGTATCCTTAATCGTAATAAAAAAGGATTCGTAGACTAGTCTTTCCAAAAGCGATAATGTCTTGTGTAAAAAAATAATTTATGAAATGTGTTGTTTCACCTAGGTATTTAAATGATACTGAAACAGCAATAATGCATATACATAGTACAGCTAATATAGAATGAATAAACCGTAATACATTCTTTATCGTTTTAAAGCTATCTGATTGTAATCCAAAGACTCAAGTACAGAGTGACTGAAGTCTCATCTCCGTAATAAAGCTGAAGTTGAAAAGTAATTTCTCCTTGGAAAAAAATTTCACGAGCAAGTGTTGCATATTTTAGTAAAATTAAATTCGCTTTGGAAAACACGTTACAGAAATCATAACAAAATTTTGCCTCATTTATTTTCCGTTTTCTAATGATGTAAACTCCAAACAGCCTATCTAGTTGCAATGATGTGAACAGACTATGTAGATTCTACGTTCAACTAAAGAAAGTGTTTTAAAATGGATGGAACATAGTAAAAAATCACGAAACGTGAACAGTAAAGTAAATGGAAAATCAATGAAAAAAAAAAAAAAAAAAAAGAAGTCGTCCGTATGTCTCAAAAACTAAAATAAGAAGATGGCTAATTCAAAGCATACTGGAAAGCCATAATGAGGAACTTAAAAATCATTTATAGCACGTAAGGTAAATATGGATGGAACATTGTCAAAAGTGAAACTGTTTGAGTAAAATCGATAATAATGATTAAGTATATGCATCTTCTTCGAATTACCCAGGGCGCCTCACGCGAAGGTTACGTGCTTGAAATATCTCACATTTCGATTTGGAATCTCCAGACTCGACTTAGCACGCAACATGACTTTTGACCTGATCACATGACACAGTCTGGTCCTTATGGCAAACCGTTCTCGAGACTGAATTGAAAGAAAAGGTACATGAGGATGATGTGAACTAATTAAATCTCGTGATATCGCCCGGAATTGTCATTAAACACTTTTTCCACATTTGTAATCTAATCTAATCTAATATAAATAAAATGAAGAGTTCGTTTGTGCGTTTGTCTGTCTGTGTGCGGCCTGGGGACCAGACGAGTGGATCGAGAGTTACCAAATTTTGGTCAGGGGTACCTTGGCCCAGGCCCCAGATGAAGACGAAGCCCTTTTTTCAAATTTCGAACCAGGGGGGCGTTTGCCGAAATCGGCTTGGGAACCAGACAAATTGACCGAGAGTTGCCAAATTTTAGTCGCGAATACCTTGGTCCAGGCTGCAGACCAGAGTTAAACATTTTTGTCAAAATTCGAACCAGGGAGGGGGG